>NW_027521507.1:0-300000 GCF_052094955.1 Ictidomys tridecemlineatus
TGACAATTTGCAGTCATAATTTAACTGCAAAAACTGTGTGTAGAATAAAGGGTGTCTGTTCAATGAATAAAAAAAGTGAAAAGACACACATTTGGACTTAGAAATGTATTTACAGAATGAGAACTATGATTGACAAGTGCTTTCAAAGCATTGCACAATTATACTTTTCAGACACACTCATATCATTATCTTCTATTTTCATTTCATACAACCTTCTGCTCCTAGGGAGAAATATGAATTGTATACAAATCTATGTAATTGTACATGGACTACAGTTGTACATCGCAGTTCCCCGTGTACAACTGTATAAACTTTAATTAGCATTTATATTGTGCCAAGACATATGGGAAACAGAGAAATTTTAATGGAACCAGAGATTTTTAATTGTTTAATTCTAAGAATTCTTCCATATGTACCTTGACTTGTTCATTTGGTAAGGTCAGAATGAAGACACGTGAAAGTATCAACTCCATTAAAAAGTAGCACAACAATACAGAAAAAGAATAAATAGTTCCAATTTTAAATAAGAGAAGTAGCTTTAATATACCTAACAATAAAACTAGTATTGGATTAAATATTTGAAACTCTCAAATCAAGCATCAAAATCACCCTATCAAGTATTCTCATGTGCGTTCATTCTGAAATTTATTGTAAAAGTTTTATTATTCTAATGTATTTTTGTGACAAAACATTTAAGTTCGGAGAGGTGCTGCTGATTCTGTAATGAAAAGCATAAACTCTTCATGTCTTTCTCACCTCCTTCCAAGTCCCATCTCATAGAAGGTGTTCTTGTGTTAGTTCAAAAGTAGTTTCTCCTTCAATTGAAAAACAAATCTTATTCTATTATTACCTTTTCTAGTTCAGATAGGGATGTTCTTTGGGGAAGGTAAAGATTTAATTCACATTTCTCAAACCTCCACTTCCACTCAAGTAAGTCTCTTCTGGAAAAAAAAATCTTCTACAATTTTATTTTAATTCTGCTGCTGCTTTTACATTTAACTTTCAAGATTATGCTGAAAGAGCTATTTTCCATCATTGTTGATTCCCACACAGAAAATGCACATTTTAATGTCAAGATTGCTTTCTTGGTATTTGCTCTGCCACTTCTAAGTTTTTTTTTTTCTTTTTCAGTTACACCTTTACCTTTACATTGTCAAGGTTGCTTTCATTTGCATTGTGCTCCCTGTCTTAAATTGTTCATGCTCTACCTTTACTTTGTGTCTAAAAGTTAAAACCAATTTATGAATATGAAAATTGCTTTCAGAAAAAAAAGATAATCTAGTTTTGTAGGACATTTTTTTCCTTATGGCTCAAATATTAGGATTTTTATTCCATTTGAGTTCATTTAGAACTCTAGCCTTACATGCCCAAACTTGCTTACAGTTATTATACTTTTTAGTTCATCTTATGTTTTATTCATCACCTTGTTATATAAATATTTTTCTCCTAAAATTTTGAATTTTAAATTATTTCACCCCTTCTTCCTTCTTTGCTCTAAGTTTATTTTCTTCTATCTTTGAAATAATAAATATCCATCTTCCATACTTGATTCCCAATGTATTCTAGATTTTAAATGTTTTTAAGGGATTTCCTAATATTGGGCCATTTTTTCTTTCATGGAATTTTTCTCTGGGTAGATTTTCTGTTCCAACTGAGAACAATATATGCCTCATTAATGCTTTGTTTCATCGAGCCTCTGACTTACATCACTTCTTATATTTCATATTTTCCTCCTTATGTCTTACACTTCTTTACTAAAAAGAATGCTCAGATTATTTCTTCAGGAAATCTTGAAAATTTGATGTTTCTCAATGATAGCCAAATTCAAGTATACTTATTTTCAAATAAATTAACTATTGTAAAATTCCTGCTCCACATAAATTGTCCTTGGAATATGAAGGCATTGACAAATTGTGTTATCTTTTTTTGCCAATTACCATCTCCTGTGAGCCTTATTATTTTTATTTATCTGGCTTTGTATTTTCTGTGTAAAATACATTGAGTTTTCTCATTATTCTTAGATTTCTAGAAAATTTCCAGATATTATATATCTTGTAATTAATTTCCACTATATTATGATCATTTCAGTTAGGAATGAGTTTCCTAACATTAATCATTTTATATTTTAATATTCAATTTTCCTTTCTATAGTTTTCATTTTGTCCCCATTCAAAACAAAATAAACATCCTTCCTCTTTCAAGGATCCTGATCCATGTTCATATTTTCTTGCATGTATTCATATGATAATATTGTTTGTTTTTTTCCTTCTGATGGTGAAAGATATAATGCATACACATTACTGATTTTCAATCCATGCTTACAATACTAGCAATACTACTATCGTATTATAGCCATATCCACTCTTATTTGTGATGTTATTATTGTGATTGATCTGTCACAGTGCCATATTGATTGATAAATATATCCCATATACACCATGCATATGCATAATACTAAAGGAATAGAGAATAGTAGTGTCACGAGCAGTTCATGGGCTGTATGTGGATTGTGTTGAGCATAGTACCCAAATGAGGGGATAGGTCTGACACTGAAAACACCTTGTCAGGGAGTGATTGCATGATGCAGGTGAGCCTCCCCCTCTAGCTTTGCCTGAGAATCTGCACACCACTTGAGATGGGTATGACCTGCCAAGATGTTAGTCAATCTGCAAACCACAAGACATCATAAAGAAGACTCTGTCCTGGAAACATTATCCCGGCCTTTGATGTCCCTGTTATAAAATAAACCAGACGCGGGCTCAGGTTCTCTCTTTCCAGGATGGAAGCTTGTTCTTTAAGGTCAAAGAGCTTTCTTGCCCTCGGTTCCAAAATTATTTGTGTGTTGTGAGATTTTTTGGTGCTTTCTTCTTAGCTTAATGTTGCAGCCAGCTCTTTTAAACCCAGTTCTCGTTTGGATGGTTGAGGCCGAGATAGCAGAAAGACTGAAACTACAAAATAAAAATCACTTCTAAACTAGGTTCTCATATAGGAATATTTCATAGAAGCAGAGAGTATAATAGTGGTCTCTGATGGCTAGTGAAAAGGAGAGGGGAAAGAAAGGTGTTGGACAGTGGGTACTAAGACGCAGTTAGAAAGAAAAGGTAAATCACAATCTTGAACAGCAGAGTAGACCAACTGCAATTCACAGCAATTAATTATGTATTTTGGAGTAAAATAGAAGCAAGGAAGAAAGTTTAAAGAAACACAAATGCAAATCACCTTAATTTGAACATCACACTCTGTATATGTATTTCAAATTATATGTATCCCATGAGTATGTTGGGTTATTATGTGCTGAAAATAAAAATCATTAAGATGGTAAAAATAAATAATAATAATAGATTCCATGTTGATAATAAGAACATATATTTTAACATAATTTGATTACATAATGAAGATCAAATAATTTATAAAGATATATACACAACTTCCTTTCAATGATTTATAATCAACGTTTTTCTTTGACTTTAAATATTCTTCAATTTGACTTTCAATGGACATAAATTAAATAATGTGGGTGTATAATTATTTATTCATTCAAACATCTTGAGACATCTAAATTATCTACTCTGATTTTACAAACATTGTATATTAACTTTTATTTAAAACTTTCATCTGTAACTTCCTTAGAAAAACTTTATTTTTATATTTCCCAAAACAAAATTAAATAAATGAATAAATAGAATATCTTTATATATTGTTGAATTTCTTTCAAGATAGGTATCACTTTAATCATCACCCATTTTTTCTTATACTGATATTTCTACCTCTCTTGCTGAGTCTTGGAAATTTAAATATTTTCTATGTTTTTCCCAAATTCAAACTTAAATTTAGGACCTAATTTTATTTTGTCATCTTTTAATTGCAATGAGGGTACACAAATTCTAATATAACCATTTGTATAAAAACTATTAATATTTTATTTTATACAGAACAGTTAAAAGTGGCGTTATGCTCAAAAAGGTATTTTCCATACAGAAAACCAAAAGTTATTACCCCATAAATTTTTAATAATTATTTAAATCATAAATCTACTTGCAATTAAGTTTTATTATCTTTATATACTATAACAGTCTTAAAAACCTTAAAATTGTAGTTAGACAATTTTTTTGAAATTATTGAATAATCATGTTTTTCTCCACTCTCCTAAAACCTACCTTAATTATATATGTTTTCTTTTGTTTGTCAAAGTTTATTTCTGGGCTTCTGTGTTTTCCCAAGCATCTGACTATTCTTCTTAGAGCAGTAGTAGTTAATTGACTGCTGTAGAATTTTAGTGTATTTTGTTGTCTGTACAACAAGTTTTACTAAGTATTTTTCATTTCAAATATTTCTGAGGTTTTTTTTTAGATGCTGTTTTTCTCAAGTGAAATATAGACTAGCATACCATTAAAACAGTTATTCAAGGGAAAAAATCCTATTAAATATTTGAAATTTCAATAAGCCTCTTAAGATACTTGGTGACTTTAGCATGTTTTGCTCTTTCTTTGTTTTATTTTGTTTTGTTTTCTTACAAGGTTAGTAATTACAGAGACCCAGGTGCAAAGCACAGATGCTTTGCTTCCTAAGGCATATGGGTTAGTCAGAGCTATTCTGTATACTAATACCCAGGTCTCATGTTTTTCAACTGCAAAAGGAGGAAACCAATTAGGCCTCATAGGATTGTTGTGAATTTTAAAGAAATAATTATTTTAAGTGCTTACCTGAGAATCTGGCACTAAATAGTCACCGGGCAAATAGTTGGAGTATTAATATGATTCTGTCAGAAGGCCAAATAGAAATAAAAGGGAGTGATTTACTCATCCCACATGGACCCTTTCTCACTGATAATATTGGATGATTTGATTTAATCTAAAGTATTTATGATAATTAAAACTATAAACTCAAACTCTTGTTAAAACAAGATTACTGAATCTGGAAAATCTAGTATAACATAATATAAAAGAATTATATGTGATGATGACAAAGCCTATTAGAAAAAATTTTGGCTTTCTCTTATGTTATATTAATGACCTCTCATGAATCATGCCCCTTTTGGTCCATGCTTTTTGCCTTGTGACATTGCCATTGTTGTCATCAAAAGGTGAAGTTTATTCATGTGCTTCTCTTGATTCTGAGTTTGCTGGTATGTGTGTTACTTGTTTTGACAATTAGGGTGTTGCAGAAAAGAAGTGCAACTCTAGAGTCTAAGCTTTAGGAAGCCATGTAATTTCAGCTCTCAATTTCTGAGAATACCATGCTGTGAAATCGAGGTCTATCCTACAGTAGGCTGAGATTCCACCAGGAGGAGAATCAAAGTACCCAACTGATAACTTGCACCTATCCACTGATGGTGAAGAATGTTCATGAAGCCACAATAGGATCCTCTGTCCTGGTAGGGAACTGCAGCTGTATGAGTAATATCAGCAAAATTAGAGCTGCCTTGATCAGGAATGGAGAATTTTGGCAAATAATAAATCTTTGTTTTATTGTCACAAAATTTCATGATAGTTTCTTACACAATAATAGAAAAAAGAGAACAAACCAAAAGTGTGCAGGGAAGGCTGGATCCCTCCACATAGCCCTTCTGCATATCAACCACCTCTCTTGGAGGCGTGGCCTGAACTTAAGGGAGACAGAGTTTTCTGTCTTACTAAAGGAAACAAAAAACTAAAACTCCTCAAACATTAATTCAAAAAAACGTTCTTCCAATTTCAATTTAGTAGTTACAATCTGTAATTGAGAAAGTTTACTCTTAGTGAAAATTCTAGATTTTTTCTTTTCTTGAACCATACCAAAAAGAAAAGAGAGAGAGAAAATAAAAGATATCCATATAGAATATATCTGAAAACAAATCTAATTGCAAGCAATGATTCTCAATTGTACTATTGAAAGTAGAAAGTGAACATTATATAGGCTCAGAGAAATCTGAGGGCACCATCTCAAAAACCTAGCTTTTATTTCCCTTGTTCACTCCCTGTTCACTCCCACCCCAATTTGTTTTACACAGTTTTTAGATTTAGTGAGCCTGGAAAAGAAATGATGATTATTAAAAAAGAATTATATATATATATATATATATATATATATATATATATATATATATATATATATATATTTTCAATTTTTGACACAGGAAAGGACCACAATGTGTAGACAAATACACACACCCACACACACATATATACCACTCATGCCATAAAAGCAAAGAAATTAGTACTCTAATAAATGAAATTCAAAGAAAAAAGTAAGATAGGAGGCAAAGATATGATATACTCTTCTAAATGAAATTAAAAAATTAATACTAGAAAGGAGAATAATAAACACTTTTAAAAGAATATATAAATTTTCAACAGATATGTGAAAAGACACTCAATATCATTGTTAAGAAAATGAATATCAAAAGTCCAATAAGATATCATTTCATCTTTTCTAGAAAGGCTTTTATAAAATGGTGAAAGGTAACAAGTATTGATAAGGATATGGAAAAATTGGAACACTTGTACACTACTGGGAATGTAAAGTACATAGATTCTTACCAAACTAAAAATGGAACTATCATGCTGTTTATCTTTGCTTTTTTAACATGCATGTATGAAACGATGAAAATTAGACTCTAAAATGTCTGTCTGCATTCTTCTCATTCACAATGCCCAATACATGGAAATATCCTGATGAATGCATAAAGAAAAATGTGGTCTCTACAAAATGTGGAATATTATTCACCTTTAAAAAGGAGAAGGAAATTTTACCATTTGTGACAACATGAATGAACCAAAAGGACTTTTTAAAAGTGAGATAACCTGTCATAAGAGGAAAATTCTTCATGATTCCACTCATATAAGGTGTCTAAAATAGTAAATATCATGAAGTAAAGCCGATAATAGTTTATGCTATGTGTTGTGGATGGGGGAAAAATGGAGAGCATGGTGCTTTTATTTAAAAATTTGGTGTGCACTTCAAAATATTTAAGAGTAGGTATCATGTTAAATGTTATTATTGAATAAAAGCAAAAATAAAGGAACACAAGGAAAATTTCTGAGATGTTGGTATTATCTAGATTGAAATGATGGCATCACAGGTGTTTGTATACATACACACTTGTTGGGTTGCACACAATAAATAGGGGTAGCTCTTTTTATATCAGTTACTCCTCAACAAAACTTTTTAAAACTCTGAAAATTTTAAAAAACATGATCATGTACATGGAAAGCATATATGCAAGATAAGGAAGAAGAATATAGTTGTTTTCAAAGCAAAGACTTTTGACAAATTAAATAGCTAATAGATGCAGAGAACTGTGGTGGCCAAATACCAGAAAGAATGAAATAAAGAAGAGAAAATAAAACACAATATCATTAAAATATTTTTTGCCCTTACACATTTGAAGTAAGAGTATTTTGACCTGAGATTTGGTACGGGTGCACCCAGGGCCCAGGGGAAGCCTCCCTCTAGGGATGAGACTCCTCAAAACCAGGTGCCGGGGGTAGATCAATTAAGGCCACACCCAGGGACCAAGGGCTGCCCCCCTTTAGGGGAAAGACCCATGGAACCTGGTTGCCTAGGAAGATAAAGTACTGCCACACCCAGGATCCAGGGAAATCCCCTCTCAAGGGGCCAAAGCCCTCAAACCTGGGTGCTGGGGGCACATCAGGTAAAGCGGTACCCAGGGTCCAGGGGAAAACCTCCTCTAGGGAGGAAACCCCTGGAACCCAGTTGATGGGGGGAGATAAGGTACTGCCGGACCCAGGAACAAAGGGACATCCACTTCGAGATGCGAGGCATCTGGAACCCGGGTGGTGGTGAAGTTCAGTTACTGCTGCAACCAGGGTCCAGGGAACTGCCCCTTCTAGGGGTGAAACCCCTCGAAACTGGGTGTCAGGGAGGAGATCAGGTACAGTACAGCCGGGACCATGGTCCAGGGGACTCTGTCCTCTAGGGAGGAGACCCCACCAACCCAAGTGAAAGGGGTATATCAGGAACTGCCTCACCCATGGTCCAGGGAACTCCCCCATCTTGGGGCCACACTGTCAAACACGGTGCTGGGGGGAGATCAGGTATGGCCACAACTGGGGTCCAGGAAACTCACCCCTCTAGGGGCAAGACCCCTGGAACCCGGGTAAAGATCAAGTACTGCCGCACACGTGGTCGAGAGGACTCCGCCCTAGAGGGAGACCCCAGGAACCTGAGGGAAAATTATGTACCACCACACACAGCGTCGAAGTGACTCCCCCCTCTAGGTGCAAGACCTTCGAACCGGGATGCCAGGGGTAGATCCCGTACGGCCACACCCAAGGTCCAGGGGACTCCCCCTTCAAGGGAAGAGACCCCTCACACCTGGGTGTGGGAGGAAAGTTGCTCCACAGCCATTGTCGAGGGGTCTCTAATCTAGGGGAGAGACCCCTCAAACCTTGGTCCTGGGGTGAGATCAAGTATGGCCACACCCAGTGTACAGGGGACACCCACCTCTAGGATAGAGACCACTAGAACCAGATGCAGGGGAGAGATCCGGTCCAGAAGCACCCAGGCACCAGGGGACACACCATCTGGGGAGGAGACATTTGGAACCCTTGTGCTGGGGAAGATCATGTACTGCCGCACCCAGGGTTAAGGGGACGCCTCCATCTAGGTTCAACACCACGGAACCCAGGAGGAGACTAGGTTCCACAGCACACAAGGACGACTGAAATCACCCCTCTAGTGGTGAGATCCCTGGAACCCGGGTGCCAGGGCAGATCAGGTACAGCCATACCCAGCGACCAGGGGACGACCCCCTTCTAGGGGCGAGATGCCAGGGGAATTTCAGGTATGGAAGCACCCAGGGCCCACGGACGCACCCCCTAGGGGTGAGACTCTTCAAAACGGATGCCGTGGGTAATCAGGTATGGCTGCACCCAGTTTCTAGGGGACTCTCCCCTCTCGAGATGAGACTGGTCAAACATGGTGCCCGTGGAAGATCAGGTACGACCAAACCCATGATCCAGGGTACTCTCCCCTCTAGGGGAGAGAACACTGGAACCCGCGTGTAGGGAGAGCTCCGGCCACATCCAGGGTCGGGTGGACTCCCCACTCTTGGGGCGAGACCCCTCAAACCTGGAAGCCAGGGGAGAATAGTTATGGCTGCACCCAGGGTAAAGGGGACTCCACCCTGTAGGGTAGAGACCTCTCAAAACAGATGCTGGGAAGAGATCATGTATGACATCACCCAGGGACCAGGGACTCTCCCCTCTATGGGCGAGTCTCCTCTAACAAGGATGCCAGGGTAGATCAGTCGTCCGCACCCAGGGTGCAGGTGACTCCCCACTTAAGGGTGAAACAACTCAAACCAGGTGCCTGGAGAGAGATCAGGTAGGAGGCACCCAGGGTCCAGGGAACTCCCCCCCGGGGGCGAAACCCTGTGAACCTGGCTGCCAGAGGGAGATCAGATATGGTAGGACAGCGACCATGGTCCAAGGGACTCCATCTTCTAGGGACAAGACACCTTGCACCCAGGTGATATCAGGTTTTTCCACACCCATGGTCCAGGGAACAAGCCTATCTAGGGGCGAGACCATCAAACATGGTGCTGGAGGAGATAGATATGGCTGCAACCTGGGTCCAGGGTTCTACCCGCTCTAGGTGCGAGACCCACGAACCTGGGGGAAAATCATATACCATGGCACCCAGGGTCGAGTTGACTCCCCTCTCTAGGGGAGAGACGCCTCGAACCCGGGTGTCTGGAGAAATTCCCATCACAGACATTGTCAAGGGGACCCCTCAAACCCGGTTCATGGGGAGATCAAGTAGGGCCGAACCCAGGGCCAGGGGATGCCCCCCTCTAGGGTCGAGAGTCCTCAAAACTCTGTGTCAGGGGGACATCAGGAACCGCCTAACACAGATAACCGCGGACGCCACCTCAAGGGGTGAGACCCTTCAAACTCAGGTGCCAGAGGAGATAGGTGCAGCTGCACCCAGACACCAAGGGACACCCCCCACTAGGGGCAAGACACCTATAACCAGATGCCTGGGGAATTTCAGATATGGAAGCACCCCGTGTTCAGGTTTCCCCCTATTTAGTCCAGATCCCTCGAACCCGGGATCCAGGGGCAGATCAGATACACCTAGACCCAGGGTCAGGGGATTCCCCCATCTAAGTGCGAGATCCCTCCAACCCAGAGGTAGATGAAGTACCTCCGCCCACAGGGTCAAGGAGACTTCCCCTTCTAGGGCAGAGACTCCTCAAACCCAGATGCGTGAGGAAGATCATGTATGTGGCTGCACCAGGATCCCGGGGACTCCCCACTATAGGGAAGAGACCACTGGAATCAGAGGGTTGGTGTGAGATTAGGTACCGCCGCACCCAGTTTCCAGGGGTCCCCTATTTAGGAGTCAGACACCTCGTACCCAGGTGAAGGGGGGAGATGAGGTACCTGCACCCAGTGACGAGGGAAATCCTCCCCCCTATGGGAGAGACCCCTCGAACACGGTTGCTGGGGGAGAGATCAGGTAGGGCCCCACCCAGGGTCCAAGGGACTCCCCCATCTAGGGATGAGACCCCTCAAAACTGGGTGCCAGAAGTACATCAGGTACGACTGCACACAGTGAACAGGGAGCGTCCCCTCTAGGGGTGAGAAACCTGGAACCCAGGTGCCGGGGAAGATCAGGTAATGCCGCACCAGCATCCAGGGATCTCCCCACTCCATGGCAGAGACCCCTCGAACACGCATGTCGAGGGGAGCTCCCGCCACAGGCAGGGTCAAGGAGACTCTCCAATTTATGGGCGAACCCGGGAGCCGGGGGATATCAGTTACCGCCACACCCGGGTTCCTGGGGCCTCCCCGCTCTTGGTTAGAGACCCCTCGAAACAGATGCCAGGAGGAGATCAGGTACGGCACACAGCACCCAGGGTCCAGGTATGCCCCCCGCTATGGGCGAATCTCTTCTAACATGGATGCCCGGGGTAGATTAGATACGGCTTCACCCAGGGTCCAGGGGACTCCCCACTTTAGGGGGAAAAACCTCTCAAACCAGGTGCCAGGGGGAGATCAGGTATGGCCGCACCCATGGTCCAGGGTACTCCCACATTTAGGGGCTAGACCGTCAAACATGGTGTGGGGGAGATCAGGTTCAGCAGCATCCTTTGTCCAGGGAACGCCCCGCTCGAGGGGCGAGACCCCTGGAACCCAGGTAAAGATCAAGTACTGCCGCACACAGGGTCGAGGGGACTCCCCCCTCTACGGAGGAGACCTTCAAACCCGGATGCAGGGGGCAGATCATGTACAGCCACACCCAGGGTCCAGAGGACTCCCCCAACTAGTGGGAGACCCCATGAACCTTTCTAATCTAGGTGAGAGACCCCTCAAACCTTGGTCCTGGGAGGAGATCAGGTATGGCCGCACCCAGTGTACAGGGGATTCCCACCTCTAGGGTAGAGACCTCTCCAAACAGACGGGAGATCAGGTCTGGAATCACCCAGGGACCAGGGGACGCCCCCTCTATGGAGGAGAACTTTGGAACCTGGTTGCTGGGATAGATCATGTACTGCTGCACCCAGGGATCAGTGTACGCCTCCATCTAGGTTCCAGACCCTTCAAACCCTTGAGGAGATTAGGTTTCACAGCACACAAGGAGGACGGAGGACGGGAATCACCCCTCTAGTGGTGAGACCCCTGGAACCCGGGTGCCTGGGGTGATCAGATACAGCCGCACCCAGGGAGCAGGGGACACCCCCTTCTAGGGGCGAGATGCCTCTAACCAGATGCTGGGGAAATTTCAGGTATGGCAGCCCCCAGGGTCCAGACACACCCCCCCTAGGGGTGAGACTCTTCGAAACAGATGCGGGGGGGGGGGGGAGAGATGAGGTAGGGCTGCACCCAGGTTTGAGGGGACTCTTCCCCCCTCTACAGGTGAGACCCCTCGAACCCTGGGAGGGAGATCTGGTACCACCGCACCCAGGGTCTAGTGAACTCTCCCCTCTAGGGGTGAAACCTATAGATCCTGGTGTGTGGGGAGACCTGGTAGGGTGCACCCAGGGTCCAGGTGATGGCCCTCTCTAGGGGAGACACAACTCGAACCCGGGTTTCCAGGGGAGAACATGTATGGCCACACCCAGGGAATCCCCACCTAGGCTAGAAACCCCTCAAACCCGATGAGGGGGGAGATCAGGTACCATAGCAAGGAGGGTCTAGGGACGCCCCCCTCTAGAAGTGAGACCCCTCAAATCCATTGTGAGGGTGAGATCAGGTAGAGATGCACCAAGGGACCAAGGGACTCTCCTTTCTAGATGCGAGACACCTGGAACCCGGTTGCTGGGTAAGATCAGGTACTGACATACCCAGGGTTTAGGGAACTCCCCCCTCTATGGCGAAGCCCCTCGAACCTGGGAGCTGGTGGGGGAGGTCAGGTATGGTACGACTGGAACCATGGTCCAGGAGCCTCCGTCCTCTAGGGACGAGACCCCTCGAACCCAGGTGAAAGGGAGATATCAGGTACTGCCGCAACCATGGTCCAGGGGACTCCCCCAATAGGGGCAAGACGGGCAAACAAGGTGCCAGGGGGAGATCAGGTATGGCCGCAACCAGGGTCCAGGGTAATACTCCCTTTAGGGGAGAGACCCCCGAACCCAGCTGCACACAGGGTCGAGGGGACTCCTCCCTCTATGGCCGACACCTTCGAACCTGGATGCCGAGGGAAGATCATGGACGGCCACTCCCAAAGTTCAAGGAACTCCCCCCTCTAAGGGAGACACCCCTCGAACCCGGGTGTCAGGGGAGCTCCGTGTACAACCATTGACGATGGGACTCTCTACTCTAGGGGAGAGACCCAACAAAACCGGATCGCAGCAGGAGATTAGGTACGGCAGCACCCAGGGTCCAGGGACACCCCGCTCTAGGGGTGAGTCCCCTCAAACACAATGCAGGGGAGAGATCAGGTACGGCCGCACCCAGGGACCAGGGGACATCCTCCTCTACGGAGGAGACCCCTGGGACACGGGTCTGCAACACCCAGGGTCCACGTACTTCCCCATCTAGGGGTGAGACCCCTCCAACCTGGGTGCCTGGGGAATCAGGTACTGTTGCACCCATGGTCCAGGGGCCTCTCCACTTTAGGGGAGAGACCTCTCGAACTCACGGGTCGGGTGGAGCTCCCGCTGCAGCCAGGGTCAAGGGGACTGCCCACCCTAGGGGTGAGACCCCTAGAACCCAGGAGCCAGGGGAGATCTGCTTCGGCCGCACCCATGGTCCACGGGAACCCCCCCCCTTCTATGTTAGAAACACCTTGAAACAGATGCCTGGAGGAAATCAGGTACAGCAGCACCCATGGTCCAGGAAAGCCCCCTTCTATGGGCGAGTCTCCTCCAACCCGGGTGCCAGGGGTAGATCCGATATGGCTGCATCCAGGGTCCAGGGCACTCCCCACTTTAGGGGCGAAACCTCTCAAACCAGCTGCTGGGGGGAGATCAGCTACAGCTGCATGCAGGGTCCAGGGGACACGGCCTCTCTAGGGATGAGACCCCTTGAACATGGGTGCTGGGGGAGATCAGGTATGGCTGAACCCAGGCCCAAGGGACACCCTCCTCTAGGGGAGAGATCCCTGGAACCCAGGTTACTGGGGTATATCATGTATGGTACATCTGCACACAGGATCCAGGGGACTCCCCCCTCTAGGGGCAAAACCCCTCCAACCTGGGTGCCGGGGGGAGATCAGGTATGATATGGCTGCACCCAGGATTCAGGCGACTCCCCTCTGTAGGGACAAGTCCCCTCAAATCCAGGGATTGGTGTAAGATTAGGAATGGCCGTCCCCAGCGTCCTGGGGTCCCACTCTTTAGGGGTGACACCCCTCTTACCTGTGTGAAGAGGGGAGATCAGGTACAGTCACACCCAGGGTCCAGGGAATCCCTCCATCTAGGGGCCAGACGATCAAACCAGGTGATGGGAGGAGATCAGGAATTGCTGCAACCAGGGACAAGGAGACGAACCACTCTAGGGGTGAGACCACTGTAAACCGTGTGCAGGGAGAATCAGGTACGGCCTCACCCAGGGTACAGGGAATTCCCCAATCTAGGGGTGAAACCCCTTGAACCTTGGTGCTGGGGGGAGATCAGATAAGGTACGGCTGCAGCCAGGATCAAGAGCACTCCTCTCTGTATGGTCGAGACCCTTGGAACCTGGGTGTTTTGTGAGATTTGGTATGGCTGCATCCAGGGTTCAGGGAACGCCCCCCTCTAGGGGCATTAGCCCTTGAATTCAGGTTCCAGGGAAGATCAGGTATGGCCATACCCAGGGTCCAGTGGCCCCCCTCTTTAGGGGTAAGACCCCTAGAACCCGGGTGAAGGGGGAAGATCAGGTATGGCCAGACCTAGGGTCTAGAGGATGCCCACATTTAGGGGTGAGACCCCTCAACCCAGGGGGAGATCAGGTACCACTGCATACAAGGTCGAGGGGACCCCACCTTCTAGGGGTGAAAACCCTTGAACGTAGGTGCTGGGGAGAGATCAGGTATGTCTGCACCCAGGATCCAGGGGACTCCCCCCCTCTATAGGCGAGAACACTCGAACCCTTGTTTCGGGAGAGCTCCCTTCACAGCCAGGGTCGAGGGGATTCCCAATCCTAGGGGCAAGACCCCTTGAACCGGGGAGCCAATGGAGTTCACTGACAGCCGCACCCAGGGTCCAGGGGACTCTATCCTCTAGGGTAGAGGCACCTTGAACAATATTCCGGGGGGAAATCATGTACGACAGCACCGAGGGCCAAGAGACCCCTCCCCTCCAGGGCCCAGACACCTCATAACCGGATGTGGGGGTTTTATCAGGTAAGGCCACACCCAGGGTCCAGGGGACTCGCTACTTTAGGGGTGAAACCCCTCGAACCAGGTGCCGGAGGGAGATCAGGTACCAAGGGTCCAGGTGATGCCCCTCTCCAGGAACAAGATGCCTTGAAACCGAGTGCTGGGGGAGATCAGGCCCGGCTGTACCCAAGGCCCAAGGGACTCCATCCTCTAGGGAAGAGACCCCTCGAACCCGGGTACCGGGGAAAAATCAGGTATCACCACACCCACTGTCCAGTGGACTCCCCTTTCTAGGAGCAAGACCCTTCAAACCCGGTGCAAGGGGGGGGATGAGGAACTGCTGCACCCAGGGACCAGGGGACGCCCTCCACTAGGGGCGAGATGTCTCGAACCTGGTGCCAGGGGGACATCAGGTATGGCCGCAAGCGGGGACCAGGGGACGTCCCCCTGTAGGGACAAGACCCATGGAACCCAGATACTGGGGAAGATCAGGTACTGCTGCAACCAAGTTCCAGGGAACTGTACACTCAAGGGGCAAATGCCCTCGAACCTTGGTACGGGGAGGGGGGGAGATCAGGTACGGCGGTACCCAGGGTCCAGGGGACTTCCCATCTAGGGAGGAGACCCCTCGAACCCGGGTGTCGGGGGGAGATAAGGTAGGCTGCACCCATGGTCCAGGGACTCACCCCTGGAGGGTAGAGAACCCTCAAAAAAAATGCCAAGGGGAGATTAGGTACAGCCACACCCAGGCACCATGGGACACGCCCCTGTAACCTGGTGCCAGAGGGACATCAAGTATGGCCGCACTCAGGGAATACCCCTATCTAGAGGTGAGACCACTGGGACTAGCGTGCCAGGGAAGGTCAGGTACTGCTTCACCCAGGGACCAGGAAGCTTCCCCCTAAAAAAGGAGTACCCTCCACGTTGTGTGCGGTGGTACCTGATGTCACCCCGTGTTGGAGGGGTCTCTCCCCTAGAGGAGGGAGTCCCCTGGACCCTGGGTGCGGGTGTACCTGATCTTCCCCAGCATCCGGGTTCCAGGGTTCTCACCCCTAGAGGGGGCATCCCATGGTCCCTGTGTGTGGCGTTACCTGATGTCCCCCTGGCACCTGGTTTTGAGAGGTCTTGCCCCTAGAGGGGGTGTGTCCACTGGTCCCTGGTTGCCGCCATACCTGACCTCCACCCCGCACCAGTATCGAGGTGTCTTGCCCCTAGATGGTGGAGTCCATGCAACCCTGGGTGCGATAGTACCTGATCTCCTCTTGGCACCCGGGTCAGAGGGGTGTCTCCCCTACAGGGGTAGTCCCTTGGACCCAGGATGCGGCCTTACCTGATCTCCCCTGGTACTTGGCTTCAAGGGGTCTTTTCCCTAGAGAGGGGTGTCCCTTGGACCCTGGGTGCGGCTGTACATGATCTCCCCCCAGCACCCGGGTTCGAAGCTCTAGTCCCTGGAGGAAGGAGTCCCCTCGGCCCTGTGTGTTGCAGTACTTGATCTTTCCCTGGGTTTGAAGGGTCTCTGCCCTAGAGGGGGGAGTCCCCTGAACCCTGTTTGCGGCAGTACTGATCTCCCCATGGCACCTGGTTTGAGGGGTCCCGACCCTAGAGGTGGGAGTCACCTGGACCCTGGATGCGGCCGTACCTGATCTGCCCTGGGACCCGAGTTTGAGGGGTCTCTACCCTAGAGGGGGGAGTCCCTTGGATCCTGCGTGCGGCCATACCTTATCTCTTTCCAGTATCCGGGTTTAGGGTCTCTCCCCTACAAGCTGGAGTCTCCTCGACAATGTGTGCGGTGGCACTTGATCTCCCATGGGATTTGAGGCGTCTCACACCTACAGGGGGGAATCCCCTGGACCCTGGATTCAGGCGTACCTGATCTTCCTCTGGCACCCGGGTTTGAGGGGTCCCGACCCTAAAGAGGGGGACCCCTAGACCCTGGGTGTGGCCATACCTGATCTCCCAATGACACTGGGTTAGAGGGGTCTCACCCCTAGAGGGGGGCATCCCCTGGACATTGGGTGCGGTCCTACCTCATCTCCCCTCGGCACCGGGTTCCGGTCTCACGCCTAGAGCGGGGAGTTCTCTGGACACTGGGAGCAGCAGTACCTGATCTCTGCCCGCCACCGTTTCGAGGGCTTTCGCCCCTTAGGGGGTAGTTCCCTGGACCCTGGGTGTGGCAGTACCTGATTTTCCTCCACATACAGTTTCCACGGGTCTCACCCCTAGAGGGGGACGTCCCTTGTTCCCTGGGTGCGGCCGTACCTAATATCCCCCTGACACTCAGGTTGGAGGGGTCTCGCCCCTAGAGTGGGTCGTTCCCTAGTCTCAGGGTGCAGCCAAATCTGATCTTCCCCCGCACTAGGTTTGAGAAGTCTCGCACCCAGTGGGGGGAGTCCACTGGACCCTGGGTGCAGTGGTACCTGATCTCATCCTGGCACCAGGTTCGAGGGGTCTCTCCCCCAGAGGGAAGAGTCTCTCGGATCCTGGCTGTGGCTGTACCTGATCTCCCTCAGGCATCCAGGTTCCAGGAGTCTAGTCTCTATAGGGGGGCATGCCTGGACCCTGGGTGGTGCCGTACCTCATCTACCCCTGGTATCCGGTTCGAGGTGCCTCTAGCCTAGAGAGGGGAGGCCCCTGGACCCTAGTGCAGCCGTACATGATCTACCTCTGCACCCGGGTTTAATGGGTCTTGTCCCTAGAGAGGGACTTTCCCTGGATTCTGGGTGCGGCTGTACCTGATCTCCCACAGGCACCTGGTTTGAGAGGTTTTGCTCCTAAAGTAGGGAGTCCCCTGGACACTGGGTGTGGCGGTATTTGATCTATCTCCAGCATCCGGGTTCGAGGAAACTCGCCCATAGAGTGGGGCATCCCTGTACCCTGGGTACTGCTGTACCTGATCTCCTCCCGGCATCTGTTTCGAGGTGTCTCTAGCCTAGAAGGGGGTGTCCCCTGGACCCTGAGTGCGAGCGTACTTGATCTCCCCTGGCACCCAGGTTCGAGGGGTTTCGCCCCTAGAGGGGGGAGTTCCTTGGACCCTGGTGCGGCATTACCTGATCTCCCCCTGGCATCCGTGTTGGAGGTGTCTCGCCCCTTATTGGGCACCCCTGGACCCTGGTTGCTGCCATACCTTATCTCCCCATGCCATCACATTCGAGGGGTCTCTCCCATAGAGGGGGAAGTCCTCTGGACCCTGGGTGCGGCAGTACCTTATCTCACCCAGCACCCGGGTTCCAGGTGACTCATCTCTAAAGGGGGAGTCCCTTGGACCCTGGGTGCCACAGTACCTAATCTCCCACCAGCAACCAATTTCCAGGGGTCTCACCTCTATAGGGGGATTCCCCTGGACCTTGTGTGCAGCTGTACCTGATCTCCCCAAGACACCTGATTCGAAGGGTCTTGCCCCTTTTGGGGGAAGCCCCCTGGACTTGGGTGCACACGTATATGATCTCTACCCAAAGTTCCGTGTTCGAGAGTTGCTTCCATACCTGATCTCCCCCTGGCATCAGGTTTCAGGGTTCTCTCCCCTAGAGGGGGGATTCCCCTGGACCTAAGTGAGGCCGTACCTCATCTACCCTGGCACCCATGTTCCAAATGTCTCATCCCTAAGGGGCGAGTCCCCTGGAACCTGGGTGCCACTGCACCTAATCTCCCCCGGCACCGGGTTTGCTGGGTCTCTCCCCTAGTGGGGGTTTTCCCCTAGTCCCTGGGTGTGGCCGTACATGATCTCCCCTTGGCCCTGGGTTTGAGGAGTCTTGCCCCTAGAAAGGGAAGTCCCCTAAACCGTGGGTGTGGCCCTACCTGGTCTCCCCGAGCATCCGTGTTCGAGGGGTCTCACCCCTTAAAGGGGAGATGGCCAGACCCTGGTTGCTGCCATACCTGATCTTCCCCCAGCATATCTGATTTAAGAATTCTCGTTCCTAGAGGGAGAGCATCTCCTGGCCCTTGGGTGTGGCCATACCTTATCTCCTACCAACACCCGAGTGTCAGGGGTCTCATCCCTAGAGGGCAGAGTCCCCTGGACCATGGGTGCGATTGGACCATACCTGATCTCCCCCAGGCACCAAGATTCCAGGGGTTTTGCCCCTAGAGGGGGGCGTTCCCTGGACCCTGGATGCGGCCATATCTGATCTTCCCTTGGCACCGGGATCGAGGTGTCTCCTCCTTAGAGGTGGGTGCCCCTGGACCCTTAGTGCGGTTGTACCTCCTTTCCCCCCAGCACCTGGTCAGAGTGGTCTGGTCCCTAGAGGGGGAAGTCTCCTGGACCCTGGGTGCGGCAGTACCTGATCTCCTCCCGACATCCTGGTTCCAGGAGTCTCGCCCCTTAATGAAGGGACAACTGGACCCTGGTTGCTGCCATACATGATCTCAACCCAACATCAGCTTCGAGGGGTCTCTCTTCTAGTTGGGTTGTCCCCTGAACCCTTGGTGCAGCAGTAACTGATCTCTCCCAGCACACGGTTTCCAGGGGTCTCATCCTTAGAGTTGGGCATCCCCTGGACCATGGGTGCGGCCTTCCCTGATCTCCTCCCGGCACGTGGTTAGAGAGGTTTCCCTCCTAGTGGCGGGAGTCCTCTGGACCCTGGGTGTAGCCGTACCTGATCTCCCCATGGCACCTGGTTTCAGGGTGACGCCCTGGTTCAAGGGGTCTTGTCCCTATATGGGGGAGTCACCTGGATCCTGGGTGCGTCGGAACCTTATCTCGCCCTGTCACCTGGGTGGGAGTGGTCTCGCCCCTAAATGGGGAAGTCCCCTCGACCTTGTGTACAGTGATACCTGATCTCTCCACAAGTTCAAGGAGTCACCCCACTATAGGGGGGATCCCCTGGACCCTGGGTGCTGCCATACCTTGTCTCCTCCCTGCACCCAGGTCGAGGGGTTTTGCTCCTAGAAAAGGGAGTCCCCTCGACCTTGTGTGTGGTGGTACCTGATCTCCCCTGGGTTCCAAGGGTCACGCCCCTAAAGGGAGACGTCCCCTGGACCCTGGATGCCGCTGAACCTCCTCTCCCTCGGGCACCATGTTCGAGGGGTCTCGCCACTAGAGGAAAGAGTTCCCTGGACCTGGGTGCAGCCTTACCTGATTTCCCCACCTTCATCTGGGTAGGAGGGTTCTCGCCCATACAGTGGGGGACCCCTGGAACCTGGGTGGGGCCCTACCTGATCTTTCTTGGCACCCAAATTCCAGGTGTCACACCCCTCGAGTGGGGCATCTCTTGGACCTTGGGTGTGGCCGTACTTAATCTCACACAGACACCCGAGTTGGAGGGGTCTGGTCCATAGAGGGGGAAGTCCCCTGTATCCTGGGTGCAGCCATACCATACCTGATCTCCCTTAGGGACCCAGGTTTAAGGGGTTTCCCCCCTGGAGGGGTGAGTTCCCTGGACTCTGGGCCATCTCTGATCTTCCCCAGAACCTGGGTTTCAGGGATCTCGCCCCCAGAGGGGGGGTTCCCCTGGTCCCTGGATGCAGCCGTTCGTGATCTTCCACAGTACCTGATTTGAGGCGTCTCTCCCCTGGGGGGGGGGCTCTTGTACCATGGGTGTGGCCGTAACTTATGTCCCCCTGACACCTGGGTTCAATGGGTCTCCTCCTTAGTTCGGGGGGTCCCCTGGATCCAGGGTGTGGCCAAACGGGATCTTGCCCCCTCACCAGGGTTTGAGGTGTCTCACCCCTAGTTGTGGAAGTTCCCTCGACTTTGTGTGCAGTGGTACCTGATCTCCCCATGGTTTTGAGGGGTGTCACACCTAGAGGGGGGAGTTCCTGGACCCTGGGTGCAGCCTTATCTGATCTACCCCCTTCACCCGGGTATGAAGGGTCTTGCCCCTAAAGAGGAAGCCCCCTGGAACCTTGGTTGGGCTGTACCTTACCTGGTCTCCCCCAGGCACCCATACACGAGGGTTTTCTCCCCTAGAGGGGGAAGTCCCCTTGACCTTGTGTGTGGTAGTATCTGATTTCCCCTGGGTTTGAGGGGTCTCGCCCCTAGAGTGGGTTGTCCCCTGGACCCTGGGTGCAGCCATACCTGCTCTCCCCTGCACCGTGTTCGAGGGGTCTTGCCCCTATAGAAAGGAGTTCCCTGGACCCTGGGTGCAGCCGTACCTGATCTTCCACCTTCACCTGGGTACGAGGTTTCTCACCCCTAAAGAGGGGGAACCCAGGACCCTGGTTGGGGCTCTACCTGATCTTCCCCAGCACCCAATTTCCAGGGGACACACTCCTAGATTGGGGCATTCCCTGGACCCTGGGTGCGGCCATACCTTATCTCCCACCAATACCCAGGTTCGAGGGGTCTTGTCCCTAGAGGGGAAAGTCCCCTTGACCCTGGGTGTGGCAATACCATAACTGATATCCCCCATGACCCAGGTTCAAGGGGTTTAGCCAATAGAGGGGAGAGTTCCCTGGACACTGGGTGCAAGAGTACCTGATCTTCCTTGGCACCCGGGTTCCAGGGGTCTCTCTCCTAGAGGGGGGCATCACCTTGTTCCTGAGTGCAGCCGTACTTGATGAGCCCCGGCACCCAGGTTTGAGGGGTCTTGTCCCTAGACGGGGCGTCCCCTGGTCCCTGGGTATGGCCATACCTGATCTACCCCTGGCATCTGGTTCGAGGGGTCTCTACTCTAGAATGGGGAGTCCCCTGGACCCTGGGGGTGGCTGGCTATACCTGACCTCCCCTGGCATCTGGTTTGAGGGGTCTCTACCCTAGAAGGGGGAGTACCCTGAACCCTGGATGCAGCCGTACATTATCTCCTCCCAACACCCGGGTTCAAGGGGTCTCAGAGGGGGGAGTCCCCTGAACCCTGGGTGCTGGTGTACCTGATCTACCTCCAGCACCAGGTTCGAATGCATTCGCCCCCTAGAGGGGGGAATTCCCTGGAACCTGAGTGCAGCAGTACCTGATCTTCCTCGGCACCCAGGTTCTAGAGGTCTCACCCCTAGAAGGGCCATCCCCTGGTCCTTGGGTGTGGCCATTCTTGATCTCCCTCTCACACCGGGTTTGAGGGGTCTCATCCCTAGAAGGGGGAGTCCACTGAACACTGGGTGTGGTGATACATGAGTTCCCCCACAGTACCCGATTTGAGGAGCCTCTCCCCTAGAGGTGGGAGTCCCTTGGACCATGGATGTAGCCGTACATGATCTCCCATGGCACCCGGGTTCAAGGGGTCTCGTCCCTAGAGAGGGGCATCCCCTGGACCCTGGGTGCAGCCATATATGGTCTACACCCGATACCTGGTTTGAGAGATTTCAACCATAATGTGGGGAGTCCCCTGGAGCCTGGGTGTGGCCTTACATGATCTACCCTTGGCATCCGTGTATGAGAAGACTGGGCCCTAGAAGGGGAGGGTCCCTGGACCCTGAGAGCTGCCGTACCTGATCTCCCCCCCAGCATATGGTTTGAGGGGTCTCTACCCTAGAGTATAGAGTCCCCTGGACCATGGGTGTGACCGTAAGTGATCACCCTTGGCTCCCTGGTTCGAGGAGTCTTGCTCCTAGGTTGAGGAGTCCCCTCCACCCTGGATGCGGGGGGAGCTCCCCTCGACATGCGGGTTCAAAGGGTCTTGCCCCTAGAGGGGGGAGTTCTCTGGATCCTGGGTGTGGCCATACCCCATTTCCACCACCACCGCCCCCCGCACCTAGGTTGGAGGTGTCTCGCCTTTAGATGGAGGGATTTTCTGGACCCTTTTTGTGGCCATATCTGATCTTCCCCCTTCACCCAGGTATGAGGGGTCTTGCCACATACAAATAAATAAAATAAATGTATTGTGTCCAACTACTAATATAATAATAATAATAATAATAATGCACAGAAGGAGCCACCAGCCCTGAGGCAGCTGCAGCTCTGGCCAGCTTAAGAATTCCTTCTTTCTTTGCAGACTCTGGTGGTCCACCTTCCCAAGTGTCTGATGGGGATTCATGCCCTCTAGATTATCCCAGTAGACCATATCTAAGATGGTCCACATCACAAGACTGTCTGAAGGAAACATACTCTGTCAAGTCCAGGTTTCAGCATACAAATTCACATTCGTTTTTGTGTTAGTCAGCTTTCCTTGACTTTAACAATTACCTATGTTAATACATTTATAAAGATAAAAGGACTTCTTTCTTTTTTTGTTCTGCTTTTGTTTTTGAGCGGAATGCCAGTGATTGATCTCAGGGTCACTCATCCATGGAGCCAGATCCCAAGCCCTATTTTATATTTTATTTAGAGACAGGGTCTCACTGTGTTGTGCAGTACCTCGCTTTTTGCTGCAGCTGGCTTTAAACTTGCAATCATCCTGCTTCACCCTCCTGAACCACTGGGATTATAGGCATGCACCACAGCTCCTTGAAAGAAAAGAATTATTTTGGCTCACAATTTTGGAGTCCATGACTGATTGCCTAGTTGCATTTGGGCTTTTAGTTAGGGAGGACATCAGACTGAAGCTTGTGTTAGGAAAGACTTCTACTCAAGGCCAAGTGTAACAGAGGCAGACAGGAAAATAATGGGTTTCTACAATCCTTTTGGGGGGGTCACCTTCAGTTACCTACAATGCCTACTTTCTCTCTCTCTCGCTCTCTCCCTCTCTCTCGCTGTCTGTCATGCTCTTCAACTATGGATTAAATCCAAGGGTGTTCTACCACCTAGATGTACACCAGTGCTTTTTGACATTTATTTTGAATCAGGTCTTGCTAAGTTGCCAAGGCTAGCCTTGAACTTGTGATACTCCTACTTCAGCCTCCAGAATAGGGGGGGGATTACAGTCTCCCCTAAACTTGGCTAGGTCCCACCTCTCAAAGGCTCCATAACCACCACCCAATAGCATCAAGATAGGGAATAAGCCTTTAATAAATGGGCACTGGGTAGATATTGCAGACCTAAGCCATAGCAGCTTACTCACTGGTCTCTAACCTTCTCTACTCTCAGAAAAAAATTTCACACAGTCCCCATGCCTCCATCTCTCCAGCCTCAGAGAATCAAACACTTCACAGCCTCTCAAAGAAGCTGGACTAGAGGTACAGAAATAGATAAAACATCTCCAAATTTGGTGTATGCATGTGTTCATCAGAAGGTGAATAACAGTCTAAAAATGTTTGTAAAATTCTCTAATACCTATAGATTTTTTTATATCCTCTTTGTGGACTAGGAATTTGTGAAGCTGGCAGGATTTGTGCAGTGAGACAAGTTCTAAAGCTTTGTCTGTAGAAATTTACATCTTCATTTGATAACTAACTTGCCACTTTTGCAGCTTTGAAATCTTGGTGCTCCATCATTATTTCCTCAGGCATGACCCTTCTTATCTACTGGGGTTTTGGGGAGATGCAGTGACATCACTGAAGCTTGCTAGGTCCCAAGCAGAGTGCCCAACACTTAGTAAGACTCAGATATTGATTGACATTATTTTGCCCAAATTTCTGTGCCCTAAAGAAGATGTAGCACATCAGAAGCATTTGATAAATGTTGATGAATGAGTTTGTTGATGAATGTTGATGAATAAGTAGCTACAAGTTTTCTATGGTCACAACCAAGAGCAGTGACAGGTTATTCTGCCTGGTGCATCCTGAGAAAGTTTTGGCCAGGAAATGGCCTTTGGGATGTGTATCACTGGGACTGGAGCATATGGAGCATGCAGATGGGCTTTTATTTATGGGTAGCACTGGGTTATTATTTGGACCAAACCATGTTTTTTGCGGGGTCAGCCTCTTTCAGGTAGATCTCTTTCCATTACAATGATAGAAGATAGACTTTAACCAAATAAACAGTAAAGGGAAAGATTTTCTAAATGTGCAATGTGAAAGCACAGGTTTCAGCAGCAGGCCCAACTTGATTTAGGCTTTTGGATGCCAACAGGACCCACTTTACAGTTCTGGTTGTTCTCAATGCAGATTTCATAATCATTCCAGTAGCCAGTCTCCCTCTGCAGGGACAAGGTGTTGGGTTCTTCTAAAGCTGCCTATTTCCAGTTCAAATCCAGTGAAATGAAAGTCCAGCATGTCTCCATCTTTGCCTCCACCACAGCAGTCTTGACATCTGATATAATCACCTGGCCTTAGTTCCATGACTCTGCCTAGAAGATTCTTAAGGTTGGGGAGGTGCTGCTAGGGGCTTCACCCCAAGATGAGAAATCAGAAACTCCTGAACTGATAGTGGAAAGAGGTGGCACGTGGGTGAAAAGAAGTGCTGCCAGCAGAGATATCCAGCAGAGGATACTCCCAATTCTCATTATTTACTATGAGACACCAGCGATACTCTGGGGTCACAGCTGCACAGCTTCCAACCATAACTCACCAGGTGCATGATGTTGTGCAAAGTGCATCATCTCTCTGTGCTTCAGTTTCCTCATCTGCAGAAAATAAATAGTAAGTCCACATCATAGTGTTATAGAGAAACCTAATGAATTTTTACAAATCTTTTAGAATATTGCGCTGAAAGTGCCTGTCAGAGTTAATGAAGCTGTCATTATGAAATGAATTATTTTCCCTGTGATTTTATATTTACTCAGTTATTCTGGTCATTCCCAGCCCCAACTTGGAAATAGAAGTGGCGGGAAGTCATCCACCTCTCAAGTACGTATCAGTATGATTAAAACATAGGGCTGGGACTGTGACCCTTTTTGCTCCCTTTTTGCCATAAATATCACCATGCATGGTGAGGTCCTTGTAATATTCAGCTCAAGGTCTGTATTGGAAAACCTAGCCACTCTGAATTTGGTGGCATTATTGAAAACCAGGAGGAAACCGTATCATTTGGGCCATTTGCAGAAGGACTTTGCAAACTAACTTAAAATGTTGGAACATTCTGTCAATTACAATCTAAACCAGGACCCATTCCCATGAGGAAACAGCCCATGTTGGCTGGCCAGGGGTCTGATATGGCCTTCTTTTTCTTGGCCCCTTCTTATAGTGTGAATGAGCATAGAGTGGGAGTGAGGAAGGGGAGACAGAGGGAGGTAGGAGGAGGGAGAGGATGGGAGGGAGAGAGAGATTGAGAGAGATTGAGAGAGATTTAGAGAGAGAGAGAGAGAGAGAGAGAGAGAGAGAGAGAGAGAGAGAGAGATTGGGAGATTGAGAGATTTATAAAGCCTTAGGTAATAAAAATTTTAAAAATGTGATGTCAGTCGTTAAAAATGACCTGGAGTATTGTGTCCCAATTATTTATGCAATAACCAATTTGAGGGCTTTATGTTGGTGGTGGTGGTGGTAGTGGTCATATGTGTCTTATTTCATCAACATCTTCTACTTGTAAAGCAATTGGCTTATGAGTCATGTTCTTCTACTACCTGTTCTAAAACCAGCCAAATCTTCTAAATATTGCAGTATTCTGGAGCAGAGGTTCTCTAAGTGTGGTCCCAATGCCAGCAGAGTCATACTCATAGAATGACAATGAATGCCCATTCACAGGACTTATATGGAGTGGCAGTGGTCATCTGCCTGGCCAGTTCCCTCCTTAGCCTAGAAGGTAAGAGGCATTCTGATGGACATTTTAAGAGTTGCTGGCATTTACCATAATGGGAGGGGGCTTTTTAGGGAGGTGCTTGGAATCTTGTGATTGGAAGAGTTCAGGTATAACCTGGAAGATTATCTGGAACAGAATTCTTAAAATTAGCACCTGATGGCTGTATCCACACCACACTATTTAATTTATTTATTAATTCTTTTTAGCAAAAATTTATATCAGAACACAGTTACCACTATGAATTTGTGGCAAGATACTAAATCTGAACTCTAAATAGGTCATATTGTCCATAGTATTTGCACCTTTAATTTATAGAACATCATCATTCAATATTTTTTGCTATTATGGAAATGTTCTGTACCTTTCCATTCTAATCTTTAGCTTCAAGCAAATAATATTTTGGCATATAGATATTATGACAAAACAACTGAGTTTGTTCCTTCAATGGATTACATGGCCATGGCCACAATGTTAAGTAGCATTATTCTAGAACACAAAACCATAAAATGGAAGCATTTCCTCTAAAACTGAAAAAAGACAGGGATGCTCTCCTTTACCACTTCTATTTAATATAGTTCTTGAAACAGTATCCTGAGCAATTAAACAGATGGAAGAAACTAATGGACTATCTATAGGTAAAGAAGAACTCATTAGCACTATTTTTGACAATATAATTACATACCTAGAAGACCCATCAAATTTCATCAGAAAACTGCTAGAATTAGGAAAACAATTCAGAAAATTAACAGGCTACAAAATCAACACTCATAAATCAAAGGCATTTCTTTATATTAGTGACAAATCCACTGAAAGAAAAATGACAAAATTACTCCATTTAGAATAGTATCATAAATAATAATAAAATACTTGAGAATCAACTTAACAAAAGAGGTGATAGACCTCTACAATAAAAACTAAACAATCTTAAGAAAAACAATCAAATAAAACATGGGAAGATGGAAAGATTTACCTTTTTATTTTGTTTGGATAGACAGAATTAATGTTGTATAATGACCATACCACCAAAAGCATTATACAGATTTAATGCAATTTCAATCAAAATTCCAATGACATTCCTCATAGAAATAGAAAAAGCAGTCATAAAATTTATCTGGCAAAATAAGAGGCACAGGATAGCTACAGCAATCTTTAGCAAGAAGAGTGAAGCAGACATCACAATACCAGAACTTAAACTATGCTACATATTAATAATAACAAAAACAGTATGGTGTTGGCACCAAAATAGACTTGTATAACAATGGTACGGAATAGATAACACAGAGACTAACTCCCATAATTACCGTTATCTTATATTTGACAAAGGCATCAATAATATACATTGGAGAAAATATAGCATCTTCAAAAAATGATGCTGGAAAAATTGGAAATTTATATGCAATAAAATGTAATCAAACCCCTATGTCTCACCATGCACAAACCTCAACTCAAATTGAATCAAGGACATAGAAATTATACCAGAGATACTATTTCTCTTAGAAGTAAAAGTAGGCCCGGATCTCCATCATATCTATTTATTCCACCACTTTTTAAATAATAATCCATAGCCCAATAATTACTATTAAGCATCAATTTATAGGATGAATGCAAACTAAAACTGTTCTTAGCAAAAAAAAAATAATAATAATCAGTGAAGTAATTAGAGAGCTTAGTAATTGGAAAGACATTCTTACCACATGCAAATCAGATATAGAACTAATCTCTGGAATATATAAAGAACTAAAAAATCTTTAAAAAAAGAAAAAAAGAAGAAATAACCCAATCAACAAATGACCAAGAAATTGAACAGATACTTCTCAGAAGATGAGAAGATGATATACAATCTATAAACACATACATGAAAAATTGTTCAACATTCCTAGCAATTAGAGAAATGCTAATTAAAACGACTGTATGAATTCATCTTACTCCATTCATTTAAGCATATAAACTACATAATTGTTGGCGAGCATGTGGGTAAAATGTACATACTCATACAATGCTGGTGGGATTTCAAATTGCTGCAGCTAATCTGGAAGCAGTATGGAGATTCTTTGGGAAACTTTGAATGAAACCACAATTTGACCCAGCTATCCCAATCCTTGTTCTGTACCTAAAGAAATTAATAACAGAATACTACAGGGACAAAGCCACATCAATGTTTATAGCAGCACAATTCACAATAGCTAAACTGTGGAGCCAACCTAGATTCCCTTCATTAGATGAATGGATACAGAAAATGTGATACACACACACACACACACACACACACACACACACACACAGAGACACTAGAATATTATTTAGCATTAGAAGAGAATAAAATTACGACAATTTCTGGTAAATTGATGGAGCTGGAGAATATAATGCTAAGTGAAATTTTCCAATCCACAAGAAACAAATGCGAAATTATTTTTCTGATTTAAGGATACTAATTCATAACATATTGTAGGAGGGGGCAGGATGGGAGGATTAATTAGACTCCAGATAAAGCAAAGGAGAAAAGGGGGTAGAGGGGAAGGAAGGGGGTATATGAGTAAGAAAGGCACTGGAATGTGATGGTTTTCATTACCCGAAGTACATGTATGAAGTCAGAAGGATAAGACTCTACTTTGTGTACAACCAGAGATATAAAATAAAATGTGTTCTATAGGTGTAATATGGATTTTAAGCCATTCTTTTGTTATATATTACAAATTAAATTTTAAAAAAGAAAATATATACATGCAAAAAAATCAATCAGACAGTGGTTTTTAGGTCATTAAGTTGTTTCCTAATTTAAGCAACCTCCAACATATTATTCATACATAAAGATTTTCTTATAAATTTAATAATTCATTTTAAAATAAATTAAATCATCAATTCAAAGGTAATATTTGACAGAAATAGACATTGGTGGTTGAGGTTTTTTTTTTTTTTTTTGCATTGATGGAATGACTTACTTTGAACATGAAAGTGTTGTCTAGTGAAAGAACTGAGCCTTTACAGGTACTGTCTTTCTGCTAAAATGTTACTGATAGTGAGTGCAGGATGGGAAGAGACTACTGTGTGAAAGACTTTGCTGTGAGATGCTCTAGACAGATAGCACCCTTTCTGTCCCTGGGTATAGTGTAATTCAAGGATGATGGGAGATTATAAAAAGGAAGGTGTGTGAAGTAGCGAGGCTGGGGTCCGCGTAGAGGGCAGCTGGCGCAGGGGGGGCCGGGGGGCGCCACAATGGCTGCAGTTTCATTCCCACTCCGAGGTAAGGGGCGGGGGAGGAGCCTGGGGTCCACTTGGTGGTCAACCAGGGCGGCTGCAGCAGAACCTTCCTTCCCACAGCGAGGTAAGTTGGCAGGGCTTGGGTCCGGAGGGCGTCAGCCAGGGCAGCGGCTGCAGCTTCATTCTGGCCATGAGGTAAGGTGTCGGGGCTGGGGTCCGAGTGGGGGCAACCGGGGAGTGGCAGCACCAGCTTCCTTCCCACCGCAATGTAAGCGGGGCCGGAGTCTGCATGCGGGCAGTGGAGGGGGGCGGCGGCGGCTTCCTTCAGGCAGCGAGGTAAGGCACGAGGCTGGGGTCTGGGCAGCGGCAGCTTCATTCTTTTTCCAGGTAAGGCAGCGGGTCTGGGCTCCTGTGGGCATCAGCCTTGGTGGCAGCAGCAGCT
This sequence comes from Ictidomys tridecemlineatus, assembly GCF_052094955.1. Classification (NCBI taxonomy): domain Eukaryota; kingdom Metazoa; phylum Chordata; class Mammalia; order Rodentia; family Sciuridae; genus Ictidomys; species Ictidomys tridecemlineatus. Next base: position 29,811 of record NW_027521507.1, read on the forward strand.
TTGTTTCTGCCGCGAGGTAAGGAGGGGGTCGGCGCAGGGGTGGCGGCCTTGGCCTCCTTCCTGCCGCCGCCTCCTTCCTGCCGCCGCCTCCTTCCTGCCGCCGCCGCCTCCTTCCTGCCGCCGCCGCCTCCTTCCTGCCGCCGCCGCCTCCTTCCTGCCGCCGCCGCCTCCTTCCTGCCGCCGCCGCCTCCTTCCTGCCGCCGCCGCCTTCCTGCCGCCGCCTCCTTCCTGCCGCCTTGGGGGCAGCTAGGGCTGTGATAGCGGCGGCTGCAGCTTCGTTCCAGCCAGGAAGTAGGGCAGCGGGGATGGTGTCCGCGTGGGCTTCAGCCGGCGGTGGCGGCAGTGGCAGCTTCATTTTCTGGCCGTGAGGTAAGGCGTAGGGGCTGGGGTCTGTGTGGGGGGCAGCCCTGGAGTGGCAGCGGCAGCTTCCTTCCCACAGCGGTGTAAGCTGGGCTGGAGTCCCCGTGGGGGCAGTGGAGGGGAGCCGCGTTGGCTTCCTTCAGGCGGCAAGGTAAGGCACCAGGCTGGGGTCTGCATGGGCGGTGGGGGTGGGGGTGGGGCGGCGGGGGTGGGGGTGGGGCGGCGGGGGTGGCGGCGGCTTGGGTGGGGTGGGGGGGCGGCGGGGGTGGGGTGGGGGGGCGGTGGGGGTGGGGTGGGGGGCGGCGGCCGGGGGCGGCAGCGGTGGGGCTGCGGCAGCTTCATTCCTGCCGGGAAGTATGGCAGCGGGAATGCTGTCCGCGTGAGCTTCAGCCGAGGCAGTGGCAGCGGCAGCTTCATTCTCGCTGCGCGGTAAGGGGTGGGGGGCTGGGGTCCACGTGGGGGGCAGTAGGGGCGGCGGCAGCTTCCTTCAGGCGGCAAGGTAGGGAGGTAGCATCGGCAGCGGCAGCTACGTTCACGCCAGGCATCCACGCCACCGGTGTCCGTGAGCTGCGGGGCCTTTTGGCTGCTCCTATTACTTGGCGGCTGGGGTAGCGAACTGTCCGTGGGCGGCCTTCCCCACAAAGGACCGTGCAGCTGCGTGGACACCGGCAGCAGCAGCGACAGCGGCAGCGGCTCGCCTATGAGGGCACAGACATTTGTTGCAGTTCTTGGGGCTTTGTTGTTTTTCCTTGGGCTTTTACCCTTCTTTTCGTTGATTTTGGATAAAATGTTCCCCATGATGTAAAGATTGAGCAAGGAACCTTGGTGATGTGGGGAGCTTTGCCGAAAGTGTAGTTTGGATTCTGCTTTTCCCATGGTGGCAGCTGGATGAATCTTCACTGCTGGCCCTGGAAAAGGCTAAGGCAGCTTGTTAGTTGAGTTTTAAATTTCCCAGTGTTGTTTTTAAAGGTTTTACATGCATAGAAGAGGGATGTTCACCTTAAATAAGCATATGAGCGGTTAACAGGGAATGTTTTCCTCTGGGAAAGGGAATTTGGTAGCTCTGACCCATGTCAGTCTGTGAATATTTAGACCTGTAGTGACTTTTTAACATTTTTCATAAAAACCTATTATTTACAGTGTGTCATATGTTGTTAATACTCCTTGCCTTAAGTTCCCCGACAAATCTTTTTCATGCCTTCTGAGAAAGTAGACAATTGATAGATTATCCAAGGAATGGAAAAAAATGTGAGTGGGTGATTTCGGACAATCCCTGAGAGCTGGCATTGTAAGACTCATCCTATCCCCAGTAACATTTTCATACAATAAATGTGAACACTTTTGAAGCCTTTTTATAAAGATACAATTTGGGAATGATATTAAGATAAGGAAAAGCTGTTGATTGATTTCTTAGATTAACATTTCTTCCCTTTTCTCTTTAAAACAGTTTTCCAAGTGACAACTTCCTGAAGATGGCCAGTGATAAGCAAATGTCTGATGATGATGACAGCCCCAACACCAGCAGTGGCAGTTCAGATGCGAACCAGCAAGACCCTGCTGCTCCAGAGTCTGAAGATCATGAAGAAACAACCTTCTGCCACCCATCAGAAGAAGAGAACCAAACTCTCTAGCACAACCACTGGTAAGTTATCCACTAGTGCTAAAAGGTAACATTGTCAGGTTGTCTTCCAAGCAATTAGATGCTTTTATTTTTACATCAAGAACAATACTGCAGAAATACTTCATAGTTTTCAAATTTAAAAGACTCTGTGAAGGGCCTGGGGTTGTAGCTTAGTGGTGGAGCACTTACCTAGCATGCATAAGGCACTGGGTTCAATTCTCAGCACTGTGTATAAATAAATAAATAAAATAAAGGTCCATCAACAACTATGTGTGATAAAGATCCTGCCCTCTGAACTGCCTGTCCAGCAACACCCCTCAACCCTGCACAGACTTGGGTTCCAGGCCCTATACGAAACACTGTCCATACATTCTCTGTGCCCCCAGTCCTGATCATCTGTCAACACAACTGGTTCTGAAGCTGGATGCTGGGTTGGTGCCTCTCAGTCATTTTAGAGCTTGCCTTTTAGTGGGAGATTTCGTCATAAATTTTGTTTTTTACCAAAAATATAAAAAAATAAAAATTGGTTTTCCATTTATATCTGTTTATCATTCGAATGTTTGACTTTATTATTGGCCATTACCTCTTCCCTACTTGGTAAGAAGATTATATATATCCATGCTTGTTCTATATACTTTAGTGATTAGTCAACATTTTGGCACCATAATGAAATACTGGAGGCATGCTACTTATGAAGAAAAGAAGTTTATTTAGCTCACAGTTTTGGGGATTCAAGAACATGGTGAAGCACCAGCTCAGTTCTGTACAGAAAAAGCAGCAATCAAGATATCAGCACATTTGGATCAGTTTCCTAAATCTCCATTCCTGCAGTGGTGATGTTAATGGGTATAGATATATGCCTGGATAAACACTGGGCTACATTATAGGAAAAGTGCTCTGGGCTTGAAATCCCATTATTTTGTCACATGCAGTGAGCAAGATGAGTTAATTTCTTCAGAAGTAGAAATTAACTCATCTATCAAGGTTTCTCACTTTAAAAACAACCCTGATAAAATGATGGGTAGGAAAAGATCAGATTCTTGCATATTTATTATATCTAGCAAGACATGTGAGAATGTGACAGACCCTTGTAGGAGTTTTCTTCAATAATAATCCTCAGCTTTCTTGTGATGTTAATAAGAAAGTTTAGCTATTATGAGTCGCTGTGACATATACAGTCCTTTGGCTATTCAACAAAGCTGCAGCTAGTACAGAGAAAGTCCATTGATACTTGTATAATTATTTTACATTTTTCCATTTCACCTAATTCTATTATTTAAAAACGTGTTTTAATATTGTTTCTTGGGCATTCTAGGTATTATAGCATCTGAAAATAATGTAAATTGCCCATGGTTTTCTAGTACTGAAAGTAACTCATTTACTGGAAAAGAAAACATTCCTTATTTTCATTCATATTTTTTTCTTCTGTATTAACACAAGTTTTCAAATCAATTTTGAATAATAATGGTGATAGTAAATATGCCATTTATGAGGTTATTATATCTTAACTCCAAATCTACCATTTGATACTAAGCTTGTGATACTTAGTTTGGAAATTTGCAATTCAAATCACATTTTTGCTTTACATTTTGATTCCCCATTAAAGTCTACAGAGAGAGGTATTGGAAGAAGATCCCAGGCTGGGTTGTGATTTAAACATAAAGAAATTAAAAATAAGTTTATAGGGTATGTGACAGACTCAAAAATTCTATTTCATGGAGTCAAAATGGGAACTTGAGGGGATTTGTTTTTTTTCAAAGTGAGTTTATTAAGACATACACATTTTCACATTCACGTTAATTATATAATAAGTTTAAAATTCTATACAATTGACTTAAAGAAGAAGTTTGATCAAACTTTTTCACCAGCCCTCTGGAATTTTAATAAAAAGATGAAAATATAAACTTCACATCTATTGTTGACATATGTTAGGCAGCCCCCTCCTTGTGTAATCTGTAAAGTTTATGTTTTTGGCATTTTCTTTGAAAAATTTGATTTTCTCTTCTGAATCAAAAATAAGTGTATTTGTGTTAAATTTAGAATACATCCCAGACTTCACATTTCCACTTGAAGGACGGAGGGGAAAGGATTATAAATCTAAATCCCTTCACCAGAAATGCTTAAAAGCCATGTCCATTTGCATGTTCCCCTGGCTCACAGGCTCTCTCAGCCTCTGTGGGGAAAAGTGATGACCCTGACCTGCTGGGTGAGGCCTGGCCTTCCCAAACCTTGGTGCCTCTCTCCCCGAACAGCAGGCTCCCGCTCTGAAAAGCATGAATGCCTTCACCATGTCCAGCAGCTCCCCTGATCTTCCAAGATTTAAATGCCCACAGCAAACACGGCCACAGGACTGGCAGCGGCCAGGAGCCAAAAGAAAACTAGGAGAGTGCAAGAATCTGTAAAAACTCAGTTTTCCTACAGCAGGCACATTATGGTGGAGTGAAGACCTGCTGAGTTCATACCTGAGTTCAGGAGGTCAGGCAAGCTGGCCCAGGCGCTCTCCTCTGGCTCTGCCTTCACAGCAGGATAGAGGTGGTTCATCCTTTGTGCCCCTCCCTGTACTTGGCTCCATGCTCCCATCACTGGCCCCTGGGCACAGATGGCGTTACTATCCCATGCTCATGGGCTTCCAGGACATCGACACCCTTGTCAGAATAGCTCCAACAGGAGCTTTGCTCAAAGTCTGTGCGTGGGCTTGTGGAATTCAACAGATAGGAAAAGAGACTACTAGAAACACAGAAAGCTAACTGTTGCCCTAGAGTTAGGGTAGAACACCAGGGTTCCAATATTTTCCACATGAAAATAATTTTTAACTTTTTTTCAAAACATACTAATCACCTTTATGGAAATTCAACTGTTCTTCAAGAAATTCTACAATAAAAATAATCAATTCTCAATAATATAACAATAAAAACACAAGGTAAAATGACAAAACATTGTAATTTTGAAAATTCAAGAATGTAGTGATGATTTTGAAGTTCATATTTTCTTATATATTAGTGAAGAATTTACTGATAAAGTTACAGTTTTTGCTTTCCTTTCAAATAAATGTTTAAAAGATTATCAATTTTTAAAATATAATCAGCAAATGAATTATAAACCAATTTAAAATTAAGGAATGTTTTCTTTTCCAATTTTGCTTTGTTTTTAACATCCCATTTGGCCTCTTCTGCTACTCTTTCAGTAAATGAGTCCCTCTAATTCACAAATATTTAAAAATATAACTCTATAGAAACAAAGCAGCATTAAGGAGCTATGGTACGTCAAGCAAAACTAAATACAGTGCTTCAAATGTCACTAAAATCAGTGTTTATTTTTACTCAATTGTAAGTTTTATTAACAAAATTAAAGTTTTAGCTTCTTACACATGGATAGAGAAAATATGTGCATTAAAGCACATTGTTCCCTTGTCCCCTTGATAGACAGACATTAAACACAGAATCCAGAATTCTATGAAGATTTAGCACCTCCCATGGGTAGCAGGTCTTTCAAATTTAAGAGGACAAAAATGAATTAATTACATTTAGTAAGAAACAAATGAGCCTTCAGCACACATCAATTACTGTTGAATTCAGAACATAATAAACATTGTTGAGCAGAAATCAAGATAGGAAACACACCTGTAAAGACTTATTTTCAAAATGGAAAAGATGATGCTGTGGAACTATATATTAGCTAAATTTCCTTCATTATTCTGTTTTTGCTTTTTTTCCACCATATTTTTTCATTCAGACCATGTCTATATTTCAGTGATTCTCAAAATTTGAGATTTTGATAAAACAAACAAATAGCAATAACGTAGCACTTCAAGACTGCAAAGTGTCACATTCCCCTTCAAAACCAAAAAAGTGTCCTAAGTAATTTTCCCTTATATTTGCTTTACATATTTCTTCCTTCTATTAAAATATTTAATTAATTTATTTATTGTTGAAACTAGCATTAATATTTTTAGCCAACCAAGAAAAACAATCAGCAAATACATTTTTAAAGAAAAAAAAACTTCAAAAGGAAAAAAAAAAGAAATTATCAGGAGCTTTTACATATTAGTGGGGTGAGGAGTGGTGAATGATGGGTGGGCAATCTGAACCCTTTCGGGCTTTAGCTTTGTACTGTATCACTTTCAACAGTTACTGCTGAAGCTTTAAGTTCTTTACAACTTCTAATTAAATCCTAGGGAAATGTTAAGCTCACCAATAAAACAATTGTGATGATTTTTTTTTTTTTTTGGCCTGGTGAGGAGAGTGGGTAATCTTTTGGTTGTGATGTTTTTACAGTTTTCTGCTGGGGGTACATAAAATGAACTTTATTTACTTTGATTTGACAGATTTTTTGTCTGCTTTAAACTGTTTCCATATCATATTAAAAGCAAGTATATAGCATTCCATTACATGTGACTTAGTTATTTTTTTAATAAATCACCCTTGTTACATGTAACTAGACTCTCCAGAATATAACAGTGGAAAAGTAATATTAGAAAATGTTTTGTTAACTCAAATTACAGATTAAAAAAAAGGCTTAAGAGCTGATGTTTTCTAAATGCTTATTTATTCCAGAAGCTTTAAGATAACCCATTGGCAAGTACCATTCTTGCAAATTTTCTCCTATATAACTTACCAGTGCTTATTTCATAAAACAAGCAGATATATGTAAATAATTACTGGCAATAGGTTACAATTACTGGTTAAAAATAACTTTGGCATATGGGCCTTGTTGCCCATTTTAATTTTCATTTTTTTTATTTGAGCCCTGGAAGTGGAATAAAATTTGACTATTTAAAATTTTAGCCAAAAAATAAAAGTTTAAATGTATATTTGTACTGACAACAAATAACTGCTAATTCTCAGCCATCTTTTTGATTGAAAGAAGAGTGGTAGGAATGTTGTGAATGTTAGCAGACTTTCCTGCTTATGTCAGAAAATTCTATGTATGAATCCTGTTAGTATTGTTTGCTAGTCTGAAAAAATATCAATTCCAGGCATTAGTTGTTTCTAAATTTGAAAAACAATGAGAAATTTTATTAGGTTCTGTGGGAAACATTTTCCTTCAAAACATTCTTCACTAATAATGGATTTGAAAGAAATGTCTTAATTTTTCAATGACTGAAATCAGAAAAATTGGTTTGAGGGTCTCTTTATTGTGAGAAAATTTAAAAGATTGTGAAATAAGCAACAAAAGGAGGGTAGTCTTAATTATGCAACTTCTGTTAATATTAAGTATTGAGTATTGTTCTCTGTTTTACGTCAATTTGAGCAAGTAATTTTGTGTGCATACTAGACATGCTTCAGTACCCATGAAATGCTCAGGATGAATGTCTACTAGATTTTAGGATTCGACTTTCAGAGTCACTTTGGAATTCTCAAGTATTCCTAAATATGTTTTTTTTTTTTTTTTTTTTTTTTTTTTTTTTTTAGAAAAGCTCCAACATTTTGAGTTCTGGGCTTGTTAAATGACACACATGCTGTATGTAGCAACAATAGAACCTACTGACTATTCAATTCAGGTAAACCAATCGACTCTTGGCCTTTGGTAATGATTTTTAAATACAGGTGTAGAAAACAACAAAGAATAATTTGGGCTCTTAGGTAAAAAAAGAGCATTTACATTTTTTCTCTTGAATGCAGAAGTTGTTTTTATTTCATGATTCTGCTAGCAAACATGATGGTTAAAATGGTTTATTTATATGTATTGGAGAAATAAAATGAAATGAAATTCCATTTTATAATTTTTCTATCCTGTTTAAATGATGTATCTAATAGTTTGGGCATTGGGAGGTTTTATGTTTTATCAGAATTGTCAGATATGAGTCCCTCAGTATTTTTTTAAAATTCTGTCTTAAAAGAAATCTGATTTAGCTCTTGAGACCCATTGTCACAAAGATTTCCAATACTAGTTATATTATTTTATTTTTAAATTATAATTGCCAGTGCCTTGAAGAAAAGGTTTCTTAGAAAACATGGTATTGGATGGTAACTTTTACACAACATCTGAGCACAGCCTGGAAATTATTTTGAAAGATAAATGGAAAAGCTAAACATTCTAAATTTAACACAAATACACTTATTTTTGATTCAGAAGAGAAAATCAAATTTTTCAAAGAAAATGCCCAAAACATAAACTATACAGATTACACAAGGAGGGGCCTGCCTAACATATGTCAACAATAGTCCAGGCTTCCTGTGAGATCCTTCCAGGACCCAAATCACTAAGGATAAGTTATAAAATAACTACCTGCCCTCAGTTTCCTAAACAAGCTAATTTTAAAGATCCTTTATTGCAAGAGTGCAAATATAAATATATGGACATTTTTTTATTGTAGAAAACAATGTATATAGCCAGTGATGAGCATATCAGGCATTTAAATATAATTCATAAAATGCTACTTCTTTTAGTTACCCTTGTTTTTGCATATCACCTTTTTGCTCATAGAGATTAGGAGTGCTAACTAAGTACTTTTTTGTATTTTTAACACTGTAAATGTAATAATAAATTAAATAATTTATGTAAACTTAAATTATGAATTGTAATTCATAGTTTCTTAGTTTTTTTTACATAAAAACTAATGACTAATAATTGGTAAGTGTGGGTGAGACTAAGATTTAGTGACAGATAAACCAAATTGTCACCCCAAAAGATAATCATAAGCAAAAGTTATCCCTTTCCTGTTGATGGAATACGTAGCTTATCCATAGCTACCTACTATAACTATAGTTGTCTTTGTTGCCATTCCACAAGCAGCAGTTTTTCATTTGGTTCTTTTGTTTCAAAGCTGCTAGTGTCAAGTTCCATTCTGAACCACTAATCTGTAGAGAGATAAATATTGGAATTTGATGCTATGAATTTAGACTAGTAAAAAGATAATTTTATCTGCTTCAACCCACTCTGGTGATATTTTGCAATGTTGGTTGTCATAACTGTGTTTGGGATATATAGTGGGTTTATGCCAGAAGCATTCTACCATTCATCTGACCACCTCCTAACAACAACAAAAAATGTTGTAAAAGCTCAATGCTGCTGATGTTGAGAAATTGTATAAATCTCTCCTATCACTTCATTTATTACTTCCCTTCTTTCTTCTCCTGTCCTTTCCACTCTGCTCACATCACTCTTTCTTCTTGGGTTATGTCTCTATAACTGGGACAGCATATCTGAGATTAAAATTAGAAAAGATTTATTTTGGCCTAGTATTTTGGTGTGGGTCAGTCCATGATTGCTTGGCCCATTGCTTTGGGTCTGTGGTGGCACAGTACATCATGATGGGGAGTGCATAGTGGCTGGGAAGCAGAGAGTGAGAGAGAAGGAGTGGAAGAAGGGGATGGGATGCCAATAAAACTTTTAAGGGCATGCTACAATGAACAGACTTTCTTCCACTAGGCTTTGTTCCAGCACCTCCCAATAAGGCCACAGGCTGGCAACCAACCTTTAGTACATGAACCTTTGGTGGACATTCAAGATCAAAACCATTATTCTGTTCTGTTCTGCTCTGCTCTACTCTCCTCCTTTTCTTTTTTCCCCCAAATCTTCTCTTCCTGTGTTCTCTTTCTATTTTTAATCTGTCTTTCTCTTGGCTGTCTCTCTCCTATCCTCTTTATACTTTCTGCTTTCCCCAATGGAGGTGGTCGTTTTAAGTGGCAAATTCCTGAACTGGAATAAAAGGTTTTGTTTTGTTGCTTTTAGTTTGTTGTATAGCTGGGATAATTTGGTTCATTAATTGCACAGAAAATAGTTCTTGAAACTAGTGACAATAACTTTAAATACTTTTGGTTGGCATTGATCTAGAGCTTTTGTGTTTTTTGAACTATGAAATTTTTCTTATAAAATTAATTTAATTTGGGCATTATACAGTCCTGCATTGTAACAGGTTTGCTAGAATAAATTTTCTTTATTTTTTGTACAATTAGCTATCTTAGAGTTACTTGACTATATATTTCAATGACCCTTTATACGTTAGTTTTCATATACCATTGTCATATAACCCCCGTAAAATACATAGCAATACATTATCTTCATTATTTGATGAATAATAAAACAGACATAGGTCAAAGGACTTTCCATATTGTTGGGGCAAGTTAGTGATGAGGAAGACTAAGATTTGGAGGTAGGTCTTAATGCCTGGGTTATTTTTAAAGTCACCAATTATTTTTAACTCATTTAATCTTCCTAAAAACCCTTGAATTGAGTAATTGTTCGCACTTTATAGATAAGAAAGTTGATTTAGGGAAATTACACTCTATATTCAAGATCACCAAACTCATAATGTAATTTAAAAATATTTTGTTTTAGTTGTAGGACACAATAACTTTATTTTATTTTTATGTTGTGCTGAGGATTGAACCCAGGGCCCCCCACATGTTCTTGGCGAATGCTCTACTCAAGCCATAACCTCAGCCACTCATAATGTAATTTTTACTGTTTGCTTTGAGCTGTGTTGCTTCTTAAATTATAATTCTTCAAAAAATAAAATTGTCAAGTTTTGTATAAATTCACGAAATCTATGATTACATTACTTAATATTTCTTTTGACACAAAGGTTAATTTGCCACTTGAATTGGTTGGTAAATTGAATGTTTGTAATACTGTTTGTAATACTGAAAGTTCACTGAGTTTTTTTTTTTATCATAAGGTAGCTCTTTTTGCTATTTAGAATATATTTTTTGAGACCACTTAATCCAAAAATAGTCCAAGTGTAGCTCTCAGCTGTTTTTTGAGCATAGTTAAGGCAGGTGTCCAACATGCTGGGATTTATGTTGCCATTCTGATACAGATAGATTTATGCAAGGGTTAAGCTTCCCATTTATCTTATTTTCTAATTTGATCATATAGACAAGTGAAATAAATTGGGTAGTCATTGTTTACATCATGTTTGAGGCTGTTTCTTTTCATTGTAACCTAAACCTCAAACTGACTTAACAACAGAGTAAATTATAATAATACAGTTTTTATTTTCTTTGTGAAACATTTGGAGTTTATTCTATGCTAAATGAGCATATCATTTTTATGAGGTGATAGGAACTGGTGATAGTTATTTTATTTCTTAATTGGGGAATTTAGGAGTTTGTTACTTTGTCCAATTAAATCCAAGATAGGATTTTGAATTTGGAGTGTCAGGTTTTACAGAAACAAGCTAGATCATCATTTTATTAGGTTAAAAAGAATATAAACTTAAATAGTTAAGCTGTATTTAAAATATTTTTGATATTATTCAATTCTTTGTATAAATTTTAGTGGTTGAATATTAAAATATTTTATATTGTACATTCATTGGCTGGATTTGGACCATTGATAATATGATATTGTGGATTTTAGAGGAAGGGAGAGAAGGAGTCTGACTTTTGCTAGTGTGCATATATGTTGGACATGAAAAAATGTACTTTTTTATAAATGAAGAAGATTCCAAACTTGACATTATGTTGCATTATTGTAACAAATATTTTTCTTACTTCAGTGAGGAAAAATACTAATATCTAAATACTCATTTATTAGAATAATGAGTGAGGAGATCACCATTAAATATTGCTGAAATAAAGCTGAATTGCATGCTTTCTAAGCAACGGAGAACTCTGCTTTTTGAGATCACTGTTCTCCCAGAAGGCGAAAAATGTTCTTATGTGGAGTTTGAAAAAGCATGGAGTTTTAAGTTTGGGTGATTTTCAAAAGTTAGACAATTTAAGGATTGGTTAACTTTAAGCTTGAAATTTTAGAAACTGACTTACTTTGAGGACATTACTAAATTCAGGAAGTTGGTGATTGGTTGATTTTCTTCACTGAATAAAAAGTTGAGTCGACCTTCAAGATTGATTGGTCATGGCAAATTTAAAATTACAATTGTAGTTGAGTTTTTTCCATCTTGGGGCAAGAGCAGAAGAATGATCTTTTTCTTTCTTGAAGTTGAAGAATAGGTACTCTTTATTCTCTTTATTTATGTTACACATATTCATGTTAGCTATTGTGATAATAGAGTTCTGGTTTTACTTTTGAACTTTTTAAAAAAAGGTAACAAATTCTACATTTTGTTATCTACCAAAATCAGGATTATTTCATATTTGGGACTCAGGCTGCTTCAAGAATCATTTATATAGTGAAATGTATTTTTTTTGGTAGAAGTTCTGTAAAAATTATGGTGAAGATTGTGTTACTTTTATGTCTATTATTCTGGTTGATCATGTATTTGCCAAGATTAACCTTCACAGATGATGAATTATGGATCTGAAAGTTTTTGTTTTTTTATTAGAGATATATTTAAAATAGAATATTTTTGGAAGGAAAGTTAACTAGCAATTATTCCTGTTAACATTTTAGAAGGTTTGATGATCATGTCTTTTGTTTGATAAGATATGCTGAATCATTTTAGTTTCTTTGAATCACACTACAACAATTATTATATCATAGCACTATGTATATAAATTCATTCAGCTGTTTAATATTTATAATATATTTTTCAGAATAAAATAAAATGTTACCATTTATGACTGCTGGAATTGTAACAAAACAGTTTTTAAAATTGATATATTGTGACTTCATTTAATTTTTTTTCCTGTATAGATTTAAGATAAAGTGGGGCATTTGTTATCTTGGAAGTAAGAGAAGCCAAAGAGAGTTTTTCATATAATTTCTTTGTTATATTCAAATTTTATTTAAAGTACTATATTTATAATTTCAGAATAATTTTTAAAATAGTGGGCATTTATTTTATATGAAGCCTGTACTTTTTTTCTTAACCTCAGTTTTTGTGTCATACCTTGTGACTTCCAGATAGGTATTATTTAGTAATGAAGCTATAATTGTGATTTTGATAAAATAATTTTACATGAAATCTCTTGAAAAAATGTAAATTCTGACTCTTATTTTTGTTTACCAGCCAAATTTATTAACCTATGAGGATCACCAATTACATTGATCTTAACCCAACATTAAAATTGATATATACAAAACAGCTATTGTTTTTCTACCACATGGTATTCAGGAGTTTTATTCTTAAGAGTTAAACTTCACAAAATTATACTTAATTAGCACCTGTATTTTATAAGGAAGAAATTGTTGTTGTCCCAAATGTGGTTATTTGTTTATTTCTGTGATATTTATGATATAAAGTAATGGATTTCAAATGTGTCTCTTTACATATCCAGTGACTAGTTGAGCATTTATTGCCTAGTTAACTGATTTTAAAAAGGATCATAGGTAAGGTGGTAGGCTGTCTTTTTAAATTAATTGGGGAAAAAAAGCGAGCATTGTACACTTTTCAATAAAAGCTTTGTTTTCTAGTCTTTGCTAATAGGTAAAATGACATTTTCTGTTTAATTTGCATTCTTTGATTGCTGGTAAAGCTGAACTTCTCTTTATTCGCTTGTTAGCTGTGTGGATTTTACCTACACTTGCCAAATTTATGAAATAAAAATAGAGGATTTGCTATTATAAATGTGAATTTCAGATAAATAACAAATAATATTTTTAAAGGTGTCATGCAATATAGGGTATCTACTTATGCTTGAACAAAAGTCAGTGTCTATCTGAATTTCAAATTTAATTGGGCATACTGAATTTTCTTGTAATGCTCATTTTTTTAATATATTCATTTTTAGTTTTCCATGGGACTTTATTTTATTTACTTATGTGTGTTGCTGATAATTGAACGCAGTGCCTTACACATAAACTCTACAAATAAGCTACAAGCCCAGCCCATGGAAAAATCATTCTACTTTCTGGTTTTTATCAAATTTTCAGTTATAATTCCTGTTTTTGTAAGAGGACTTTGCATAAACTGAATATTAGTCCTTTGTCTTTTTTGGATGTTTCAAACAAATGCTTCTGGTGTTTTCTGTCTTTTAACTTCATATTGTCCTTTGTTGAAAAAAAAAAACAAGTCCATAATTTCAACAGAGTCGGTTTAATCAAAATTTCCCCATGATGCTTAGACATTTATTTTATTTAAAAATTTTCATCATTTACAGTTTCAAATATATTATTCTGTCTTTTATTTGTCTTATAGCATATATAGTCTATTTGGTTTTATTTCATGGGAAGAGAATTGGTGGCTCCACATTTAAAATGGCTACATTTATGATGGTTTGATTCAAGGATTTTTTAATCTTGAAAGCAATATATATTCAGTAGGACAGTATTTCAGATTTTGAATTTAATCTTTTGTTACACTAGTTATATGCAGCATAATATTTGTTTGTAAAAGAAATTAGATCCAGCGGTTAGCTATCACTGAGCTACATTTCCAGATCTTTTTATTTTGAGACAGGCTCTTGCAAAACTACACAATTTGACCTGCAACTTACAGTCCTCCTGCCTCAGCTTTGTAAGGAGCTGAGATTACAGGCAAGTGCCATCATGCCTGCAGGATCTTCTTTTTTCATGCTGAACAATAGCAGGGAACTGAAGATCCCAGATCATAAATCCACCATGAAGATAAATGACTGGTACTCTGTTTTGTGCTGCTAAGCTCTGAGGTTTGGTAGAACACATATAATAAACATATACCTGAATTTTATTTTATATTATAATTGTTTTGAGATGTAACCAACTTAAGTTGAGGACGATTTTTATTAGGGATGAGGTTAGAGAGATCATGGGAGGAACAGAAATGGGAAGACTTGTAAGCCATGGTGAGGACTTTGGTTTTTACACGAAGTGAATAGGAGGATTTTCAACAGAGGTGTCCTAATCTGAAAAATGTTTTTAAAAAGAAGCTTTCTGATGACTATTGTGGAAGGATTGTATGAGGGTATGGCTAATTCTAATTAGAGACAGCTAATACTTCTCCATTATCCACTTCCTCCTTCTTTATTTCTAGAATGAGATCCCTGTGGTTTAGATGGCAGCATGGCTATCGGTTAGACAATCTAAATTTCATCATCTTCTAATGTTAGTATTGGCGGTGTGGTTAGGTTTAGGCCAGTTATATATGAAGAGCAGTGAAATATGCAACTTCTGAATTATCTTTTTAAAAGTCCTTGTCCTTGATTTTTTGCGTCCATCTTCTTTTCCCTTCCACTTACTCTAATGGCAACTGCCTTGAACTTATATGGAATTCCTTTCATGAGGGTATCAGCCCCAGAAAACCTTGTGGAGAAAACCAGTACTGCTTGCTCTCCCAGCAGCCACCTGTGTAGCTCCATGTTGTTTCATGAAAAAGAATACATTTTTTTCTTCTTTGAGCCAATGTATTTTGGTATCACTTCATTAAAAATATTTAACCAATATTCTATAAAATACCAAAATTGAGTACCTGAAGTGGGGTATTTTATAATAATAAATTTAAAAGGCGTGATACATGCTAAATCATTGGCTGAAATACTTTATAAAAAACATTATAAGCTAAAAAAATTCAGTGACACTCAATTATACAGTGGTACAATATTTGGTGAAAATGCCACCTCTGATAATATTTATATGGCATCAATTTCTCTATCCTGTCTATACCTCCAGGGAAGTAGTTAGAATCAGATTGCTAATATAGTGATTACTGCTTGTTTCTTTAGCAGTTACTATAAGAGGGCATCAAAGAACAAGCAAGTTAGTTTGTATTTAGAGTTCAAAGTGTGTCTGTAGTTTATAACTATTGGATATTCTTTTTCTCCATTGTTTGTGGTCTAAACTGTCAGGTGGAGCATTAGGGTGGTTGAAAAACATTGCTCCTGTGTGCCAAACAGTGATGATTAAAGTACTCATTCTCAAAAACCTCCTGCTATATTTTTTTGGCTCAACTGTGGAAGCTAGCCCAGGCAAGAATCAAATTAAGTATTTGCTTTTTTACCTGAACTAGTCAGTTGAATTAAATAAAAGCTACAGTTTGAAATATAGTCTTATTTCCCTGTAAAGTAAATGCTTATTTTTTTTTTTACCCATGATATGTTAGCTGTGGCTCTCTTCTATGTCCTCTCTCACACCCAAGATTTAAGCTGAAGAAATATTGCCATGTGTGTGTGTGTGGGGGGGTACATTGCCATTTTTGTGACAGAGGAAAAAAGAAATGGCAGAACCAGCTTCTTGGAAGTGACATTACATTTGTTTATATTTTACTGGCCAAAGCAAAGCAAGTAAGTGACTGAGTCTGAAATCACTCAGGTAATCAGGATCATCTCAAGTCGTTGATGTCATTGGGGTGAAAAATCCTCTTGGTATGAATCAGATGACTTCAAGGAACTTAGTTGTAAATCAAGAGAGAGAGGGTTAGATCTTCCACTGGTGTCAGAAAAAAAAAAACAGAGTTGACAAGTTTAATATCCATGACAAACAAAATGTTTAGTTGTGATTACTTTCTTGTGGCACTGACAGAAAACAAATACATCTATTAGGTTTTTGAGAGGATTTTGTTGTCCAAAATCAAAAAAGTTTGACTTGCAAAAACCTGTGGTGTTTTGATGTTGCTTGACACTTAAGTAGTTGAGTAACTCTTAGTCCCAAATATACACCAGCAAGAAGTATACAATTAGATCTTTGCTTCCTTGTTGAAGCACATTCTCTTCTGTGTCCACTTCATATATGGACAGAAAACATTTTGGAAAAGAAAAAATCTTCCAGAGGCCAAGACAGGGCTCCCACCATCAAATGGATAAAAAAATTTCTTTCAGGGAACAGAACCTTAATTTAACCAAGAAACATTTTATTTTGGAGCATGAATTCTTTGCAGTTCTTTTCCAACAGAATTTCATTATTGATAAAATAGGTGTTTAGAATTCTTTTCAGAATAAACACTTAATTGTATTTGACCATTGAATATTAGGCGTGATGGTGATAATATATAGCAAAGATTAGTTATCTGTTAGTTATAGGTCACTAATAGGGAAGAAGCCACATGGTACCTGTTGAAGTGGGTTGTCATCATCCAGAGATCCTAGACTTTGAACAAATTCCAGTAATTGAGTGGAACTTTCAATTTACTCTTGAGAAAGGAGATGTCTCTTGTATACTGGGAAGAAGACATACTTGCAACTCTGATATTTAGCTACGTATATAGTCTCTATATAAAAAGAAACTATATCTCAGGTTTCTTATTGCTAGATAAAGTCACTAAACCAGTTTCTAAGTTTGGGCAGTGAGGTGAGAGTGAAGGTGATGTGTGATGCTACTCTTAAACACATTTGTATTACAAAAGCTGTTTCTCTGTCATACTCTTTTACCCATTCACTTTCCTACCCATGAATTGTTGGTGAGCTAGGGACAAGAGAAGTGCCACAAGAAAAGCTATAAAGAGCCCACTGGATGACCTGGCATTGGAAGACCTTGCAGAGATGAGCTGTCTACCTCCCCTGAACCATTTGCATGCCCCTGTACTCTCTGTAAAGGTAAATTTACTATCTATCTATCTACTTATTTATTTATTTTTAGTCATTGTATTTTTGGTCTTGTTTTATAGCATTTTAGCCTATATTTTAATGAATACAGATGGAAGTGCTCTAAGTAATAAATACACATAGCAAGTTAGATTTGGAATTATTTTTATGTTTTTTTTCAGTTGAATTTTTTTATTTTTACTTTTCTTTTGGCGATGGGTGTTGGGGATATGCCAGGAATTGAATCCTTGACATTTGACCTCTGAGCCACATCCCCAGCCCTATTTTTATATTTTATTTAGAGACAGGGTCTCACTGAGTTGCTTAGTATATCACTTTTGCTGAGGCTGGCTTTGAACATGCAATCCTACTGCTTTATTCTCCTGAGATGCTGGGATTACAAGTGTGCATCACTATGCCTGGCAATGTATTAAGCATGATTAAAGATTGATATCCCAAATACATGAAGAGTTCCCTGAAACTTAATTATGTAAAAATATTAAAGTCCAGGGTTGGGGTCTTGACTCAGTGGTAGAGCACTCACCTTGCATGTGTGAGACCCTGGGTTAGATCATCTGCACCACATTAGAAAAAAATAAATAACTGAATTAAAGATATTGTGTCTGACTATAAATAAAAATTTAAAAGTTCAGTGCATAAGTGAGGAGAGTATTTTAGTAGTTAACAAGTAGTACAGTAAAGTGTGGGAATATTTCCATAATTTTTCCCATAACTGGGAAATCAAATAAATGCATTTTAAATCAACCTTGAGTTACCATTTCCATTCTCTCAAAGTACTTAAAATAATTCCATGTTCTTGAGAGTTTTAAAGGAAAGGAGCCCATTCATAGTTTTTTGTTTGTCATGCTTTATCTATTTTTAATCACTGCTTTTCTTTAAATATTTTGTGTGATTTCAGACTCTGGTACCTCATAAGTATTTACCCATTACCAACTGGTCTCCTGTCAGATCTTCACACTTTCAGAGCTGCAGTGAGAAGCTGGGAGCATTCCCCCCAACTCAGCACTGGTGAGCACCCTGCACTGTGGGCATTGGCATATGAGTCAGTCCTTGCCACTGGAAAGTGGGTCTTGAGGTTTGGGATGGTCAGATCTTCCAGTAGGTTGTGGCACCCATTAACTGTTAGATGACTGTTGTCCTAAATCATTGAATTTTGATGAATGTTTTAATGAACTACAGCATGTTGGTTGTTGAAATAACATGATTATTGGAGGTATGAGTTTGGCAAATTTTTGTAATTAGTACACAATGTTATTTTTACTGTAATTTTAACTGTACTTGAAAAGTAATATGCATAAAATGAGCTTCTTTTAACTTTTAAGACTATTGATATACTTCTCAAATTTACTGTTGTCTTTATGACAAAATATGTAATTTTAAAAAATCAACTGAGGTCTGGGGATATATCTCAGTTGGTATAGTGCTTGCCTCACATGCACAAAGTCTGTGTTCAATCCCCAGCACCACCATAAATAAATAAATAAATAAACAAACAAACAATCAACTGACAAACTTGACTTCTACCTCCTCCATCACAAAATTACTCTGGGTTTCCTGTACATTTATGTTTTCTAACATGTAGCAGTATGGGCCTCCATATTTTTGTGAACTTTTAAGGTTAATTGTGTTTATGTGAGTGGAATTAGGTCCTCAAGCATATTTGAAATTACACTGTATCTTAATGCATATAGCTTGAGATATTTTATTTTCTAAATAATTGTATCTTATGAGTACATAGAGCTTCATTTTTACTTTACAAATGTGTTCCCATTACCAGCAATAAACTCTATAGTTTCTAAGGATGTCAAATATAATTGGTAATTGATTTCTTAAACATATTTTGAGTCTTGATCATCTTTCTGTGACCAATATAGAGAATTTCTGTAGACAAACTCTTGTTCATTAGGGAAGAGAGACAAATCCAGAGGCACTTTATATTGTTCCATAAGGGCCATGAGCATGTGATGAACAAAATGTAAAGGAAGGCAGGGGAGAGAAGTAGTTCTTTTTTTTTTCTTTTTTTACCAAAGGAGTCCAGTTATATGCAAGATTCTTCACTAGTGAACCCTTCAGCCGGACTTCAGAAAATGGACAAAAATTTTTGCCAGGAGGAATGGATAAAAAAAGCATGAACAGAAAGGCAGAGGTATAGAAGTAAAGGATATGTGGATAAGCCACTGAAAGATGTTAGGTATATAACATGATCAGGTTTGTTCTTTTGAAAGAAACTTGAGGACAATGTGGAGAATGATTATAACAAGAAGACAAAAGAAAAGTGATTCTTAAACTCTTATTTTTTTTTTGTTGTTGTTGAATGCTTTTCCATGTAACAGTTAAGTAAGCATCCCCATATTTTAGAATGCAACATAGGTAAAACAAACTGTATTATACACAGTTCTAGCCAGTCAACTTTGTGATCTTACTATAGCTGTACATAAGAGTGTCTCTTCTGATATTCTGAGCAAGAACCAGTGGACTAAAGAAGGAGATCAGCTAAGAGGCCATTGTGGTGTTCCTCTATATTTGGCTGTGTAGACTTGGTGTCAGAGTTGATGTATAGGGGTAGGGATAGAAGGAATTACAGACCAGTGTTTCTAAAATTTTTATGTGTATATTAATTGCCTGGGAATTAAAAGATAGGTTCTGATGCAGATGCAGAAGGGCAAGGCCTGAGATTTAGCATTGGATAGGTTCACAGTGATGTCAATACTCTTTGTCCATGTACTATGTTTAAATAGCTACAGTAAAATAACTTGACTGTGAAGCTCCAATGACTTTATGATGATGTCATCATTTGAAATTG
The DNA here is from genome assembly GCF_052094955.1 of Ictidomys tridecemlineatus. Classification (NCBI taxonomy): domain Eukaryota; kingdom Metazoa; phylum Chordata; class Mammalia; order Rodentia; family Sciuridae; genus Ictidomys; species Ictidomys tridecemlineatus. The sequence continues at coordinate 49,894 of NW_027521507.1, forward strand.
GGAACACAAGATAAAAGAAAGGGGAGAATTCAAGGAATTTGTGTCTTTGTGGGACATTCAGGTAAAAAAATGTTATTGATAACTGGAAATTTGGATATTATGGATAAGGGGGAAAGTGAAACCTAGAGATAAAAAATTGTCAATAGCATTTTATACCTGGTAGTTAAGGGTGTGAGAATCAAGGAAATTACCTGCAAGAAAGAGATGAAATAAAATATTTTAAAATGTACTAATTTAAGAATTTAACTGAATCATAGAATTTTTAAAAACTTTTTTTTTGTTTTTAGTTGTAGACAGAAAAAATACCTATATTTATTTATTTTATGTGATGCTGAGAATCAAACCCAGTGCCTCATACATGCTAAGCAAGTGCTCTACACAGAGTTACAACCCCAGCCCCTATTTACTTTATTCCATTGACCAGCAATTGGGAAGAAATTAGAGAGCTTCCATTCTTGGGGTAAATTTAGGAATAAGATAGTTGCCTTTGGCATACAGCCTTCTTCTTTGGTAATGAACATAGATGAAGTTAAATATTTCCTAGATCACTTTAAGAATGCCTTGAAATATTCTTTCTTCTAAAACACTGTTCGTATGAATATACATATTAAACATCTTCAGTATGCCAGGCATTCTTTTCTAAGCTCTGGTATAAAAAATAGCAAATGAAATGAATCCAAGATACAGTGGCATTTATGAGGAGATGGACAAAAGTAATTATAATACAGTATGGTAAATGCTGTGATAGGGAAGTGAATGTAGGGTGATACTCTAGCACCTACATCAGGAGCACATGACTTAGTGGAAGACTTGGAATGACTTTCCTGAGGAAGTAGCATTTAAACTGAGACCAAAAGCCTGAGTGGAGGTGACCTAAAAAAGAGAAAAAGATGGACATGCAAGCAATGTCACAGAGGGGAGAAATCCCCATAGGTTGGTGGAGTTCAGTATATCTGACCCAGCGATATATAGGGTGAGATTGATAGGAGGTGATCTTGGAGAAGTAAAAAGAGTTTATACTAGGCAGTGACTCCTGGAACTTGGGATGAGGACAGAAAATGATGTAGAAAGATATACTGTTATTCTGCCTTGGTGTAGTTAAAATGGTAGTCTTATGCTTATGGTATGGGCTTCAAAACCTGTATTATAATTTAACTTTCAAAAAAAAATTTAACAATTTGGGAAGTGCTTGGATAAAAGCATAACTTTAGTGTTTTGGGGTATTGATGCTTAAATGTGCCTTTACTGGTATTTTTTAATGAGGCTACAGTGTTGATTTTCTCACTTTCTGATATAAATCAAATGTATCATTTCACACATGTAGTTGAATTTTATTTTCTGGACCAGATTTATAAACTATAAGAAAATAAATAAATAAATATTTATAAATTGTTTGGTTTTCAAAATGTTCCTAAAAGTTAAGGATTCCCTCTGTAAACTATATTATAAGATATCCTATATACCAGCAAAGTATAAAAAATGAAGTTTACATAATTATAATTAATAGAATGTAAAAGGTAGTAGAATGAAACAGACATTATCAGTGTATGTGTACATGTGACTACATGACCAATATGATTCTGCAACATGTGCACTCAGAAAAATGAGAAATTATATCCCATCTATGTATGATATATCAAAGTGCATAAATGCATTCTACTGTGATGTATAGCTAATTGAAACAAAAATAAATAAAAAAAATGAAATATAAATTTCGGGACTGTTCCAGAAAGTACATCAAAAAAAAAAAATCTATGCATAAGAATTCCAAAGTTAGATTATCTCTTCTCAAAAAAGTAAAGCATAATCTGTACTCCTTAAATATGGGCTATCTCTACACAGTGGAAAGGAGAAAAACAGAAGAGCCTTACTCTAGAACACCTCACCATCACTACCTTAGTCAGGTGACTAAAGTTAGCATCAAGAGTAATTATCTTTATAGTGTGAACACCCACAATAAGGTTCTGAGAAGAGTGCTTTACTTTTGTAGTCTTCCTCATCCACACATGTAACACCAGTCTAATCATGACAACAATGACAGAAACATTTCAACTGAGAGACATTCAGAACTTTCAACCTCATAAAACAAGATGTCCTAGATCAATTAGATTTGACATTAACAAATAACATCAATCATAATTTGCCCACTATTAGGGCTAGACAAGGTTTTAGGAAAGAAAAAAAGATTAGTAGAACAAGAACAAGGTATAGCAGCACCAATTCAAATAGATCAAGAAATAAATAAACATGGATTGGATTTTCAGAAGGGATCACTGAGACAATAAAAATTACTTGGAAATCAGAAAGACCAGTATGGTTTCCTCAGTGGCCCCTGACTAAAGAAAAGATACAAGAAGCCCATGATCTGGTCGAACAACAATTAGCGGAGGGACATATACAATTTCCATATCTCCAAATAATATTCCCATTTTTGTCATTAAAAAGAAATTTGGTAAATGGAGATTATTGCAAGATTTAAGAGCCATTAATAATGAGATGGTTATTATGGGACCTGCTCAATTGGGTGCCAAGCACCAATTGGCACCAGAATCACGAGCCACCACACAGCTTTGTAGGTTCAAACAGCAATTCTTTATTCCCCTCTCACACCGCCTCCACACAGGTCCAGGGGCAATTGCGTTCTGCCGTCTCCCGCACAATTCACCTACTCCACGAGGCTCTCTCCAAATCCCATTTTAATCTCACGAGAACTCAATGGGAACAAGCAGCAGGAACACCCTAATCCCAGCAATAATCTTCAACTTTCAACTTCCCTAAAACCCATTGTCTTAAACTGGCAATGCCTTAAACTCAAGGAGCCGGTTACTTCCTCAAACCTGATCAGCTCTAAACCCGGATCCGCCTTGGTCCTTGAGCAAGGTCACCTTATTAAAGCAGGCATGCAATGTCCCATCGAATGTCCTCTAAGCAGCATGGGGTACGCTTGGCAAGGAAATTTCGATGCGCCATTCCTACTTGGTAATGGCCCTCAGCAATTGGGGATTTCCCAATTGTCTGCTTTCCCCAAAACCTGGTATGTTTTAGCTATAGATATTAAAGATTTTTGTTTTTTCAATTCCAATTCATTCTAAGGATAGTCCAAGTTTTGCATTTACTATCCCTGCACTGAATCATGAAGGTCCTGATCAGAGATATAAATGGAAAGTACTACCACAAGGGATGGCTAACAGCCCAACTATGCATCAAATTTATGTTAACAAAGCAATCCAGCCACTTAGAAATCAAAATCCTAAACTACAAATATTTCACTATATGGATGATTTATTGTTAGCACACAAAGATAAAAACAGATTGCTAGAATGTTATGCCACTCTTACAAACTCATTAAAAATTATAATCTAGAGATAGCAATAGATAAAGTACAATTAAATTTTCCAATTAATTATTTAGGAGTTCTATGATCCTCAACCATGGTCCATCCCCCCAAAATTCAATACTAGTAGATCAACTCAAATCACTTAATGACTTTCAAAAGTTATTAGGAGACATAAATTGGGTAACGCCTTATCTAGGCATACCAACAGGAGAGTTGAAACCTTTATTTGATATCCTAAAAAATCCATCAGATCCAAATTCATATATACTAGATACCAGCCATTCAGCCCATAGTGTGGTGTGATTCATTGCCTTCATGCTGACTTGTTTGGCCAATGGCATAGGCACCGTGGGACTCACATAGCCATGTGCCCTCAGCAACTTTCACTCTTGTGGAAATTGTACTTCCCATCCTATAGAACAGCAGTGCCTTTGGGGACCTAACCAAAGGTCTTGAACACATTTAACACTTGATGGAGGTAATTGAGCTCATCCACAAGTACTGGTTCAATGTGTTTCTTCTAAGTCAGCCTCCATTTCTCACTGTATTAGTGAGATTTGTTTCCCATCAAACAGAGGAAGGACATTGCCCTTCTACCAGCACATGAGACACAAAAGACTCTCACTTTTCAAAAATCTTTAATAATGTAACAAATCTACGGGCTCTGACCTCTATGTAATTATCTTATGCTCTAGGTTAGTTCCCTTTACTACTACCTCTGGTAGCTGAAGCTACCTCCTTCAGTGAGAGGTGGTTACAACTGAGAAGCCAGAGGAGACACATTGAAATACTTCACCCCATGGGACAGTGTCTGAAGGGATTAAAAGTGGATAGGCCTTTCAGGAGACTTAAGAAAGAGTTAGGTGCCAGAGTAGTCCAGCATGTGAGGTTGGTTTGACATTCAGAGGGGTGGGGCAGAGGGTATCTCCAGAAAGACCATTGGAATGGGGATGTGGTCTGTTGATTTGGCATTGGGTTAACTAGGGGATGCTGTGCAGCCACCAAAGCAAGTTGCAGGAGAAAAGGGTCCTCTGCCTTGGGGCTGCTAACTCTGAAGTCATAACATCTGTCTTTATGGGAGTTCCTGCTCCCACATAATATCTGAAATGTGGACTTTAATCTCAGCATTGGCAACAGCCCTGGGAGGGCCTGTCTTGATGGCCGCAGTCAATCCATATCTGCGTTGTTTGTTGACCCAGTATAGGAATGGGCTGTAAGTGAATGTTGCAGATTTCATCACCTCCACCCACTGCTGGGCACGCTCCTCCCGCTGCAGCTTCTTCCTCCAGTGTAGAAACATCATGCATCCACCAATTATCAGAGTGCCCAGCCCCAGCCATACAAAGTACAATGGGACCCACACTGAGGCAGTAAAAAAAAAAAAAAAAAGAAAAGAGATAAGTTGTCTGACAGCTGTAGCTTGAGTCCTGAACTGATTCTAATTCCTCTCCTTGATTTGGCTCAGTCATCCATTTATTCTTTCCCTCCCTCTTGCAAGACTTGCCACATTGTATTCTGATAGAGTTCAAGCTATTTTGGCAGGAAGTTGAGAGTCCACTTTGGCCTTTGAAAGATGAGGAACACTAGGTGTAACAGGGGCCATGACTTATGCGGACTCTTTTAGAACTTCCAGCTCCCAGTCCGGGACCCATGCCGTTTTTCAGACTGAGAAGTCTCACTAAGGGCAAGGTCCTTGAGGACGTCAAAGCTCCCCACTTGACAAAGACTCCCATGTATCTTTTATATTTGGGCAGAATGTTGTCTGTCTTCGAGGAGTCCTCCCTTTTCTGGTGGAGTCTATCTATGAACTGCTTAGCACTTTATGGAGGCAACCACCACCCCATGCCTACAAAGGTTATTCCCCTACTCTCTAAGGATGAGAGGGGCACTTACAACCAGGAATGTCCAGGTCCTCCATTGGGGAATCCATAATTTTGAGGCTTGAGGAGTCCATTCGTATGAGGCTTGTTACCAGGACTGTGGCTCTGGACAGAATGAACTCACCCACTCCTCGCTCCACCAATGGGAGTCTTCAGAAGGCCCCCAGCCCCATTATTTCTTCAAGATGAGGTCACTGGGTTCTGAGCACTGGGAATTCCAGGAGTGGCTGTTGTGGAGTGGGTGACAGTTAATGGAAGGACGTGACTCCATCTTGTGACCTGTCATGAGCATTTTTGTCTTCCCTCAAAGAATGGTCCCAACACAGAATTGTCTGTTTCCAACTTCATAAGTGATACTCACAGAACAGCCCCCAGGAAAGGGCCTTTACACCCTCAGGATATTATAGTAATGTTGTGAAGCATTAACACGGAGAACTAATAGATATTCCTAAAGAATAGATATATAAAAGACTCTGTTAGGTGAGAAATCTATGTCTCTGAGCATACAGATTTTCTTTTTAAATTATTTAATTAATTATTAATTTACTTTTTTATTTGTTTTACTTAGTTACACATGACAGTACAATGATCTTAACATATCATACATTTTTATCAGATGGGATATATTTTCTCATTTTTCTGAGTATACAGGTTGCAGAATCACATTGATCAAGCATGGGCTGGAGATATAGCTCAGTTGGTAGAGTTCTTGCCTCCAATGTAAAAGGCCCTGGGTTCAGTCCCCTGCACCACCAAAATAAATATTAATCATTATTTTATACTTGGTGCTGATCATCAAAACCAGGACCTCATACATGACAGCCAGCATTCTACCAGTGAGCCAGAACTCCAGTTCCTTATATAGCTTTTCATATACTATTCCTCTGCTTATTGAAGATCTGTTTCAATGTGCAAAAGAAAAAAAATATTTTGTTTCCTACAAGAATTAGAGCCAGAATAAAGCTGTGGGGAGGGTTTTTTATTGTAGGTGTTAATTGCTTTTTATTTTCTCTTTAAGACTCTCAGTTTAATCTTTCAACATTTAGATGGTGTAAGACCCAACTTCAGGAGAAGTAAAACAAATAACAAATGAAAATGAATTGGCATATTCCATGAAAACATGTTCTGTGAAACAATCTGAAAGTGGAAAGTGCAAACAGTTTCTAGAAATATGAGGAAAACGAGATAAATTATATGAACATTAGCAAACTTGTCTTTCTTGGTCTTACTCTTACCTAACTAATATACTTCTATTTCATTTTTTTCATTCCTGTTACCTACAACTAATATAAAACCATCAATACCCTATATTGGATTATTGCATTATCTTTCTAGTAGGTCTTCCGCTCCCATTTTTCTCCCTTTATATATCATATCCTCACCAGCTGAGTTCTCTTAAATTTTGCTTGCCTGATAGGGAATCATAGTATACTGGTTCAAACAGAGACTCCAGAACCAATCTGCCAGTTTTAAATCCTAGATTTTTACCCTACTAGCTGTCTAACATGGACATGTCTATTAATTTTTTGAGCCTTAGATTCTCTACTATAAAGTGGAGATAACTACAGTACATTCTTGAAAGCTACTTGAAAATTAAACATATTAAGCTCGCTAAAGCATTAGAATAATGTCTGGCAGAGAGTGAGGGCTATAGTTATGTTCTTAAAAGAATAAAAATAAATATTATATTGGGAACATGCTTGCAAATGTTAAGTAACTTCTCATTGCTTTCTTCCTTTCTTTCTTCTTTCTTTCTTTCTTTCTTTCTTTTCTTTTCTTTTCTTTTCTTTCCTTTATTTGCATTTGTAATTCTCCATTATTCCAGAACCTTTCACAAGAAGCTTCCTGAACTCCTTTCTTCAAAGTACTCATCATCTATTCTGCCTATTTGGCCACCATATGTTCCTTGGTTTTCATTGCCACTTACATTTTCATGCCTCAGTCTTCTCTAATTAGAGTTTAAGAAGCTATTTTTGGCATTTCATGAATTTTATTTTAGGTATATGTACTAATTATGAAAATAATAATAAAAGGAGTAGTCAGGTATTATGCCTAATTCTTCATATGACTTATTTCATTAAATTCTCATGACTACTCTCTGAAGGCAGTATTGCTATCCTCACATTATAGTTGATGAAGCTGGAATTAGTCTCATAAATTTCAATGCTGATTCATAAACTTTGCTGATATTATAAATTAAATTAAAAATTATCAGACTATGCTTTCCTTAAAATAAGACAATGTTTTGACATGCTTTTTTTTTTATAAAAAGACAAAGGAACTTTAGGCTGCATTAGTTGAGTGGTTTGCTTAAGTTCTAGGAGGTAATGAGTCCTTTTGTGTGCTATATTTTCTTTAGCTAGACTACACTTTAATTAGTATATTCAATTGGGACTTGTGTGTGTGTGTGTGGTACCAGAGATGAAACCCAAGGCCTTCCACATGCTAGATAATTATTCTACCAGTGAGCCGTCATCCTGGGGCCTTATATTTAAGTGAGAATGTTGATAGAGCAGAGCAATTCTGAGGTAGGTTGACCCATTTTTAAAGACCTGCTCACTCAGAGGTCACTTTGGTTATGACATCTTTTCTGAATTCTATGCTGTCTATAATGTCATGCTGAGCCTAGAATGTGTCTGTTATATCCTTCTGCCTTATTTCATTTCTTCTGATTGAAGTGATCAAGGGAGAATATGTGAAAGAAAAAGTGTATAGGCTCAGATTCAGAGAACAGGAAAGACTTGGGGGGCCAGAGATAGTGAAGATGGGTTTTCAGTGAGAGTCAATTACATAAAAAGTACAGAAGACAATAAAAATAATAGTAGTAAAAATATGGATACAGAGGCTGTTTATGATATGTTAAGAGATTTTTAAAAAGCAAGACACAGTATTGCATATGTACTGTATCTATACTATAACAGAAAAATATTCTTAAGACATACTAGACACAGATTTATCAAAAATGAAAAAAGTGCTTCTTTTATGGTAGTAAGACTATAGGCATATTTCTCTTTTCCCTATTTTCTAATTTTATAATTTTATTATATAAATTTTTATTCCTTACAATTTGGTATTTACATGATAAGGTTTTACTGTGCTGTCTTTGTTCTCTGATTCCAGGCAGAGGGAAGACTTCTGTCTGATATATACCATAGTCACCCAGCATATTCTGTCTCTTCCTTATATGAAAGACTTTCAGGAAGCAGGATTTCAAAAGCTGCTTATAACACAGCAAGAATAACTAATACAGGCTAGCATTACTTTGAGTGCTTACTTTGTGCCAAGCACAAATTTGTACTTGTTCATCTAGTCTTCACACCAATCCTGTGAGGTTGATATTATTGCAATTTTAATGATGTTATTTTGGGAGTTTTCATGATTTGCACAATGTAGCATAGCTAGCAAATTGTTGGAGCGAGGATCTACATCCATGTCCTCCTGATGCCAGACCCTGATCTCTGAATGACTGATGTTATGTCATTCAGAAACAGGCCCACATTTGGCAGGGAGATGAGGGTTTGGGAAGAAAAGAAAGAAGATCCAAAAAAAAAAAAAAAAAAAGAGGATCTCACACACAAGGCACATCTCGAAAATAGTGATTTCAAACATCATAAAATCAATTTCTCTGATAAAATTTGTTAGTAAGAGTAAAATCTTAATTATTTAGAAGACCATGTGGCATTAAATCTTCTTTGTAATTATATATTAGTTATAAAAGCACTACAGTGTGTTTTTCCTTATTGGTATCAAATTGTATATTATTGGGAGCAATGAAAGTTATCAATTTTTTTGGCATAGGTTGAAAAGATTAGTTATTTAACAAATTCACCCTCTTTTTTTCTATACAGATTTGGCAGAAGTATTTTGCAGCAAAAGATACAGTCTATGCAGTCATTCCCATAAGCAGTTTGGATGGGAATTGAAAGAGTAACAGTACGAATGTCAATGCTCTCACCTTAGCAGTTAGTTGCCTTTATTTTTCTTGTGTTTGTATCCTCTTGATAACTTTGAAATTACAGCTTTGAGGGTTCTTATTATGCTCTAAGTGCCAAATATAAGAGGTTCCATAATATATATATAATCTTTGGTTTTTCCTATTTCTGATTAAGAAATGTATTTAAGTTATGACAAGGAAGCATAGTATAAGTTTATCTTCCTGAGTAATTTTCAGATTTCTTTTATTTTTATGGTTTTAACCAAGCTATACCTCTGTCACTCTCAAAACCTTTCTGTAACAAATCATAAATTTCAGACTTTCAGTGTGCAAACAGGAAAAATGTCATATTTCAAATCTCTTTTTATGTGAGTAAAATAAACAATAGAATCCTAGTAGTTAAATATACTGACTTCAATTGTCTTCAGTTATATTTCTTTAAAAATTGCTTATTTACTTCAGGAAAAATCTTAGCTGTATCTTCTATGCATATTTAATGTTTACTCTTATAATGCTTCTGAGGGGAAAATTTTTTTTAAAATAATTTTCTCCGCAATTAGGTAAATGAGAATCTATAGTCCTAACATGCTCTTAAAATGATAATAACTTATTTTGCTACTTATGGACCAAGCTAATTGGAAGTGAAAAAAATTTTGGCAAAACAAATGATACCACTTTTCTGACTTACTCTCTATGAAAAGGATTTTAGTCTGGTACAAAAACTTATAAGTTATTTATCTATAACTCACAGGATGTTTTCTGAATTGTATATGTTGTTTTTCTTTTTTAGAAATTCTGTATGGCTGGCGTTGTGGCTCAGTGGTAGAAATGCTTGACTAGCATGAGTGAGGCCCTGGGTTTGATCACATAAACAAAGGTTTTGTGTCCACCTACACTAGAAATATATACATTTAAAAAAAAATTCTCTAAGAAGTCAGTGATGTGATAAGCTGCTATTTTCCAAAGTGAGTTTTTTGATTTATTATTGCTTTTTATATTTTGCTTATTAAACATTTTTATAATTCTAGGATTGTGCATTTATTTATTCTAACTCCATTCATCAGTTTAAAAAAAGTAACAGTGAAGTCTAAGGGATCAGTTTGAGGATCAGGTTGCAGAAATTTGAATACTGTATTTACCAGCTAGAAGATGTGTAACTTTGAGTAACTCATATATCCTCTCTGTGCCGTGTTTCACACATGAGTAAATAGATGTGTATACTCTGATATGTAGATATAAATATTCATGTAAGGCATTGACAACATTAAGTGCTTAATTAATATTACGGTTTTATGATGTAGGCTAAAAGCGTATTTCCTTATAAAAGTCTTTTATTCTCTAAATTAAAAGAAGGGTTACCTTGTATGCCTGTTCAGTGTGTATACTGAACAATACCACCTTTCAGAAGTTGCCTTACAGGCTAATATTCTGTCTTTGCTTCCATCATTTTGATTTTTTTCTTTCTAACTGATCACTTCCAAATAACCTTTGAGATGAAATCACTGAGGTAGTTTTTTTACCCAGAGCTTGCCTACATATTGGCATTTACTGAGGTTTTTTTTTTTTGTTTTGTTTTGTTTTGTTTTTCTTCCTGGAATAATGATAATACTAACTATAAAAATAAAAATTGTAGATATCATTTATACAATTCTCAATGCAGTGCATACACTTTGCCTAGCAATCTGTACTCCTGGTGACATTTCATTTTCAAGACAATTCTATGAGGTTGGATTTCTTAAGCCCATTTTACAGATGAGGAGGAAGAGAGAGGACACACACATATAAATGCTTGCTGCCTCTCCATATGGTACCCGTATCCACCTGGGATTCTGCCAGAAAAAAAAGCCATCACCAGTTGTTATTTCTTGGCCTTGGACTTCTAGCACTATGAACCAAAAATGAACTTCTTTTCTTGATGTCACCCAGTCGCAGGTATTTTTTTATAGTAACTGAAATTTGACATGGGCACATATAAGAAGTTTTAGAATGCTAGAGCAGTACTTCAGAAAAAAGCTATTAAAATGGCACCAGACTACTTTTGCTCAAAGTATTTCTCATTGGTAAATAAGACTAAGGTCTCTGCTATATTTTGAAGACTATGATCTCAAAGAGAAGGCAAAGTAGAAACAATTCCATAGTTTGAGAATATTTTGGAGGAGAAGATATAGCTTTCAAAACCCCTTTGTTCAATTTTAATTTTCACTTTGAACATAATATTATATGTTTTCTACATGTTCTTATAGGATAATATGTATTCTGAGAGATGATGTGTTAAAGTAATTGATATTTTTTGTTTGGTCATGTGTGTGAAATAGAAAGTTTTAAATGTACAAAATAATGTATACATTGAATAAATTATTTTAAATTTGTTTTCATTGTATAGGTTAAAAGGAGGAGAGGGGAAAAAACCTAGCTGAACCATTTTTCATAGGATCATAATTTGTTTGGCTGACATTGATAAAAAGTCGCTTTACTATGTAAATTTGTCAGTCAAAGATTAAATTTAGTATCTCATTAAGTTTCTTCATGTTCCCTCAGCATTATTCTTATTACTATTAACTCCAAGTTTAGCCTCCATCTTGCCCTTTTCTTTTTGTGTGCCAGCACAGTAGCTGCTGAGCCTGAATGCATCGGACAGGTTCATGGAGCACACAAATCCTCAAATGCTTCCCACAAGCACCAACACAGACAGGATGTGTGCTAAGAGATACAGATCACAGATATCCCGAGACTGGGACTTGAAACACAGGCACAGATGGACCCAGGTCCACATGTTCACCTGCCAAGGCAGGGTGTCAGGCACAGGTGACACCCAGTTGGTTGCACTATTGGTCTAGAAAGAGTTAACCTGGAAGGTCAGGGGTTAGTGGTTAGCCAGATGAGGCTCCCTCAGACATTCCTGCAAAGTAGCTAGAAACTTCAGGAATGTGGCCTTTCCAGACCTAGGGAGAGCTGCCTTGCTGGTTTACCTGGGCAGCTAGCTATGAGCTGAAAAGAAGCCATGCCTTGTCTCTCAGCATGCAGGAAGGTGTTTTGGGGCTGTCCACTACCTTAGTCTCTGCCACTTAAAGGAACAAAGAGAGAGGGCCTGAACTCAGCCTCACCCCACTCCTGTGGCCATGCAGTTGTTGTCCAGATGCACACATGCAGGAATTCTAGCAGGCACCCACAGCGCCCTGTACTGCTGGAGTGACGTTACCTGTGCAGTGACAGTCATATGTCATGTTCAAGGGTGTCAACACAGGCAGTGTCCAGACACAGGCGCAGTGATGCACAGGTGCTCAGCACTCCTGACTTCACCCTCAAGGCATCACAGAGGCCTCTCCTCCTGGCCTGGCAGCATGGGCCTAATCCTCTGTCACCAATGGATCTGTACACTCGGACCTTCTGCAGAAGGGACAGAGATGCCTGTTTCTGACCACATGGGGGCAGAAGCAGCCCCCATCTTAGGGCAGTCTTCCTGGTGCTGTGGTCCCACCGAAAGGTAGACTCTGTTGGGGAGGCTGAAGCAGGTGTGCAGAGCCTCAGACCCTCCTGCAGCAGCTGCATGACCCAGTCTTCTCTGCCCTTCTTGGGACCTTACTTTCCCATCTGAAAATGAGAGGTGGTCTCAAAACCCACCTTCTAAAGCCGCCTTTAGCTTGAAGTAAAACAGTCAGCAGAGCAGCTATGGGAGGTGGGAGCACCAAACCCCTGCACACCCTAGACACTTTCCTCTGTAAATGGATCTGGAGCGCAGAAACCATTTACAGAGGAAAAAACCCCTCAGGGCTCCCATCAACTCTGAGCCAAGCAAAGGGAAAGAAATGAGTTCTCTAGTGCCCCCTGAGGCCCCCAAATCTATCTCATCTGTCTCTCACTGAGATAGATGTGAGGGTGGTTTATATTCTTCTCCTCCCTGCAGACAGTATGGCCGCACTTGGGCCCAGTCTGGATACTAGAGCATACACAGGGGTGCATTGGTGCAGCTGCTGTCCTGCAGAGTGGATGCGGGGGCAGGGTGCAGTTCTCTCCCTCATGGCTCAAATTATTGTAGAAATGTTGTGCACCCTCAGGGCCACCAGAGCTAAGTAGCACACAGGCCTTAAGTGCAGTCTCACCCATTCCATGTCCCAAGGGTATGTCAGCAGGGGTGGAGTGAGGAGCCCCTTGTGCTCATGTGTGTCAATGCTGCGTGAGGGGTGTTCGTGTGCTTATGTGTGCCTGCCCTGGCCTCCTGCCATTCACTTTAGCTGACACTCAGCACAAATACGGTGTGAAGGCCTCAGGGACCCATGTTCCTTACTCTGGGAATCTGGGCCTTCATTGGTCCAGGCCAGCAGTGCTGGTTAGAGTTCACTCTGTGTACAATTCACAGGCACTGTGAGCCCTAGGGCCAGAGCCCACCAGGAAGTCCTGATAGGGGCACTAGGCTATGCTGTCTGCAGAGCTTTGGGGCAGAGGTCATCCCCAAGTGGGGAGAGGAGTGGGTACAGGTGGGATCTCTGCCAGACTGCCAGGTGGAAACAAGAGGACATCTGGGCAGTTCCTTCACAAAGAAAACCTTGGGTGGGATGTGCTGAATCATCACGGATGGTGCTGGAGGGAAAAGGAAAGGGCTAGAAGGGGTCAGGTGGTCAGCTGCTGCTCTGACTCATCTGAGAGCCCCCTCAGCTGTTCAGGCTGCAGGGTGGATTCTCAGTGCTGGGGTAGTGTCTTTCCTGACACACCCTGGCACATGGCAGGTACCAGTGTCTTAAGGACTGCCCATGGAGCAACCCAATGTGGCCATGGGTGGATCCAGCTCATACCCTGATCTGGTACCTGCTGGGCTCTGGGCTCTCTGAGTCATTCCTAACTTGACATGGCTACCCTGTCCCTGGGCAGCACCATTGGCTGACTGCTCCCCTCTGCTACCACCTGCCCTGGAATCTCTACATACCTTTCTGTCCCCAGAAGCTTATTAAGAGTTGGACTACAGATCTGGGAGGCTGAGGCAGGAGGATCACAAGTTTCAGGCCAGCCTTAGCAACATAGCCGGCAATATAAGCAACTTACAAGACCCTCTCTCTAATTAAAAAAAAATTAAAAGGGTTGGGGATGTAGCTCATTGGTAAAGTACCTCTGGGTTCAATCCTCATTACTAAAAAAAAAGGGTACTGCCACAGGTACCCTCTTCATCAGAGAGAGATACCTGAAAGTCTTCTGATGAAGAAGCCTAGGTAGACATCCTTGGTCTTCAGCAAGCACTGCCCAAGCTGGAAGGTAAGGTTAGATCTAAGGGTGCATAAGTGGGATGTGGTGCTGTTCTGAGGACCCTGCCACTGACACAAGGGTGAGGCAGAGTGCCCACGAACACACAGCGACAGGCAGTGGTCACACCATAGAGGGTCTGAGATCCTGCAGACCAAGTGCTGGCTGCCTGAGATCTCCTGATGCTTATCCATGTTTCTCCTGTGAAGTGCCTTCTCTGTCCACCAGCGAGGGCTCGTGGGGAATTTTTGCTGTCTGGGGCCCCACAGGGCAGGATTCAGGCCTAGGAGAAGCAGATATGGAAGCTCAAAATAGAGAAAACTAGTCAGAGTTGCCTGGTAACAGCCTTGGCCTTCTCCTGGGTAGAAGGACACAAGAAAAAGCTAAAGGCCACCTGCTGAGAGCCTGACACTGATGGTGGCCCAGGTGCAGGCCGGTGTACCAGATGCCCCCCAATGTCTCATGTCCTTGCCCCAGTGTGGCCTGAGTCAACCTGCACACGGCATTTGGGGTGGAGCAGTGGTAAGTGTTCAGGAACAGAACACAGAACAGCAGCATACACTCAGGTGAGTGACAGGGAGCAGTGGTGCACACACAGGTGTGTACCCGGGGACAACACGTGGGTGTTCAATGCAGAGTGCCTGACGTG
This sequence comes from Ictidomys tridecemlineatus, assembly GCF_052094955.1. Taxonomy (NCBI): domain Eukaryota; kingdom Metazoa; phylum Chordata; class Mammalia; order Rodentia; family Sciuridae; genus Ictidomys; species Ictidomys tridecemlineatus. The sequence continues at coordinate 64,926 of NW_027521507.1, forward strand.
GAGCATGCTCCCTCACACAGCCCGAGGCTGCCCAGTTGTCTGGGGCTGTCCCTTCAGTGTTTCTTCATGCTATAATACTGTCACCTTGTGCTCAGTAGGTCACACCTCTGAACCAGCTGCATCAAGAAGAGGGCATGGGGGCTGGGGAGGGGGCTCAAGCGGTCATGCGCTCGCCTGGCATGCGCAGGGCGCTGGGTTTGATCCTCAGCACCACATAAAAATAAAATGAAGATGTTGTGTCCACCGAAAACTGAAAAATAAATATTTAAAAAAAGGAAGAGGGCATGGACACGTGAGGCCCCACCTGGAGGGCCAGCAGCCCCTTCATCAACACCAGTGTCTTTGTCATGTCGGGATTGTTGGAGGTAGGAAGCTTGGGTGGACCAGATCACTGTCCTGGCTTCCTGATGTATAGACCGAGTCTGACTCCAGGCTCCCATTGCCACCCAGCCCCAGTCCTTGGGGGGCAGGTTGACAATGACATCCTTTGAGGTGCACTGGTGGCTTTGTGCATGGATGTCCGGTGAGGCCCTCTGGATGTGTAAGTTCCTATTCCTGACTAGGCAGGCTCCCCTGGGACCATCTCATCTCCTGCACTGTGTGAGGGCAGGTGGGGCAGCCCTGAGTGCTGTTCCCTGGGACCAGGACTCTGCTGCTGAATGGCCATGACCCCAGCTGTGGTCCCAGTTGGGAATGTGTTGAGGCCCTGTGCAGAGCCCAGATGCAGAGGCTCATGACCTGATGATAGCCACCTGGAAGGAATGGTGCACACATCTGCAGCCGTACTTCACCCGTCTGCATGAACGGTCAACACAGGGCCTTGGGAACCCAGGCAGGGCTCATCTATGGCTGCTCACTCCAGTGGTGTGTGGGCATTTGCAGGCCAGGTCCAGGGGCTGCCCAGTTCCCTAGAACCTAGCCTGTGATGGCAGGAGGGACGCAGGGCCCTGGGCACCATCTAGCCTTCTGAACAGTGCAGTTCCTACTCCCACCCCAGCCCCCACCTGCAGCACTGAGGCAGAGAGTAATAAAACACCCACCTCACAGGAGACAGCTTTATCTTGTTGATCGGAAGTCTGCCAGCCCAATTTATGATGGAACATAAGATCTCCAAATCTGAATTTATGTGCCGGAGTATAAGGAGAGGTCAATGAGATTGAAAGTGGGCTCCTGAGAGGAGCTGGCAGGCTCACTCCCAGGTGCTGTAAGGAAACTTCACAGTCTTTGTCCCCAACTCCAGCCTGGCCCAACAGGGAAAGGACCGCCAAGGAGAGCCCTGCCTGAGAGGCATGCCGTTTGGTGTAAGTGGGAGAGAGAGGGACTCTGTCGGGCGGGGCCACAGCTGTGGCAGGAGTCTTGGAGAGGGCCAGCCTGGACCATCTGTGCTGAGGATGCAGATCTTGTGCCTGGTATCAGGCCTGGCCCTCAGCCGTGGGCGAGCCCCTGTTCAGAACAGTCACAGCAGAGCTCAGGCTCTGGCCCAGGGACCCACCGCCAAATGGAGTTGCCATGGGTGACCATGAACCCATGGCCCCCACCTAAGCCCTCTGGAGCCCTCTGTCCTCATCACCCCCTGGAGTCAGGGGTGGGGTAGGAGGAGGGTTGGCTCTGTCTTGGGTGGGCACCTGGCCAGCAGGAGGCTGGCTTTCTGTGCCCCAGGGCAGACCCTGACTTTAGGATTTATACAAATAAGTGAAATGAAAAGTGCTGGCAGCCCTGATCTGATTACAGCCATTCATTCTCTGGTCGTTAATAATTTGTGCAATAAAGGGTTGCGGCTGCTCCAGTGTGGGGGTGGCTTCGGCTCAGCCTTCCCTTGGTGCCGGCTTCGGGAGCTGGAAACATGAATTATTAGTTTCTTATCGCTCGGACCACCATCGCTCATGCTGTCAGGACCTGGTGGGAGCTGGCAGAGGTCCCCCGCTTCCTCTGCTGGCCCTGAGCTGCTGCTTCTCTTGGAGACTCCCGGTGGGGCTCAGCACTACCCCACCCAGCCCTTCTGGGAGTGTGACCCCTGGAGCAGGAGGCTGCAACAGGCATGGGAGCTGCAGTGCTGTGCTCTGAGCCTCAGATCCTCTCTGTGAGTGAAGCCAGACCTCACATGCCAGCAAAGCACTGGCCCAGGGAGGGTGGGGTCCTTATCAGGGTGCTCTCCAAGGGGCACAGACTGCCTAGTCCCTGGCCAGAGAGGAGAGGAAGTCCCCTCTGGGAGCCACAGTGCCTTAGGCAGTCAGAGCTCCATCACCTGCAGAACAGCCAGGGGCTTGAGGAGACCCTGAGGAAAGGGATGGTGCTGGCTAGGGTCTGGGTGGGGGTACGGGGAGCCTTCTGTGGGCTTTGTGCCTGGTCTCCTGGGCTTTTTGTCTGCCCCTCCAAGTACAGCTGCTGAGGTGTGTGGGCTGGGGGCTGAACTCCAAGGCCACAGCCCAGATGGTGACCAGGTGGTTACTGTCACAGAAGCACACACCCTCCTGCAAGGCTCCCAGCCAAGCTGGGGAGTGCAAGGCTAAGGCAAAGCTGGGGTGTGGGAGGAATGGGGACCTGGCACCCACCTCTGCCTCTTGCCTGCCAAGCCCCTCCAGGTGCCTCCTGGGCTGCAGCCCTACTTCATCTCTGTGAGGATGTGGAACCTAGAGGGTAGGCCTTGCGCCCACGGCTGTTTGCCCACCACTTCCTGGCTGTGTGGCCTTGGAGAGACTGTCAGTTCTTCCAACCTCAGTCTGTAAAATGGGAATGAGGATAAAAGGAGACAAAATTAGTATGTACTGAGTGTCTGGGGTGTGTGCAGGTGTCATAGGTGGAGTGGGGTGGCCCCTGCAGCCCTGCATGCTGGGCAGTTCCATCCTTCAGGCTTCAAAAAGTCTGACCACATTCCATCTGCTTTCTGTTTTCTTAACATCTGGACAGAGTTGTAGTGAATGTCCCAATGTACTTGTCTCCTCCCAGGTCATCTCTATCATTTCTGGGTCACCTTCAGTTGACTGGTTTCCTCTTTTCCTGCTGGGCTGTGTTTTTTGCTTCTTTGCACACCTGTGAGGGTGTTCTCTCTCTCTCTCTCTCTCTCTCTCTCTCTCTCTCTCTCTCTCTCTCTCTCTCTCTCTCTCTCTCTCCCTTCCATCCCTCCCTCCATGTTTATTTTGTTTATTTATCTTTATGTGGTGCTGAGGATCAAACCCAGGGCCTCATACATGCTACACCTCATCTCTGAGCTAGCCCTCTCACAGTGCCTGGGCTGCACAACATAGCTGACCCCATGCCCTCTGCAACCTGCTGAACACACCCTCAGCCCCAACAGCTGCCAACCCACTTTTTCTTTTTGGTAGTACAGATGGACAGAATGCCTTTATTTTATTTGTTTATTTTTGTGTGGTACAAAGGATGGAACCCAGTGCTCACACATGCTAGGCAAGCGCTCTGCTACTGAGCTATAGCCCTGCCAATCCAATTTTGCTATGGTGTTTTGGTTAGGCCTGGGACTTCCTGAACATTCCCCAGGGAGAGATTGAAGGGGCTCTGTGGGCAGGGGCTGGGAGGCTGCAGCCCCTGCAGCAGCCAAGTCTGGCTACTTTCTACCTCTAGGGCATAGACTTTCTTCCACCTGCTGTGGCAGAACAGGAAGCCCCCACCCTGCACCTGGCACTGAAGACCACTCATCAGGGCCTGAGACACAGAGCAGCCCTGGGGTCCCTCTTTCTAACCCTCTGCATCCTTGATGCCAGTTTTGAATGCCATTTCTGCCAGGAAGCTTCCTGGATCCTCCAGTCAGAAAGCATCCTGTTCCTGGAGCTTCTGAACACATCCAAACCGTGGTATTCTGACTCCCACAGAAATCCTGTCTTCCTCTAACTGGACGGGAGCCCCAGTGGATGGCACTCTGGCATTCTTGGCTGATGGTTCTTTAACTGAAACCAGAAGAGAAGAGCCAACCAAGGGCACGGTCCTTCTGGCTGGCTGTGGGCAGGGCTGAGGTCTGCGGGATATCTGAAGGTCCAGAGGCTCCAGGCTTTCCACAGCCCCAGGCTGGGCTCTCAGAGGGCTGTTCCTGCTTGGGTCTGCCCTTCCCCATTTTTCTGGTCCCTCTGCTCCTGTCCCCTGTGGCCTGTCTGGCCACCTCCCTGCTACCACACCACACCCTCTACCTCAGATGGCTTCCTCCCGGCCCCAGCTCACACACACAGAATCCCTTACCCCGGGAGCATTCCAGGCATGCACAGTCCACTGACTTGGCCCTGGCCAGGCTGTGCATTAACACAAAGACAGCTGACTGGGTTTCCCTCACCCAGGTCTGGAGCCCCTGAATGGGGAGTCCCCACCCCCACTCCGTGTGGTCGCCTCTAGACTGATTTCATTTATCACTGACCGAGGATGAGTAATTTTATTGTGAAGCACAGTTCAGGGTGATAGATGAGGGAGCAGGGCAGGTGGTCGCCTTGCTGTCTTCCTCTCCAGAGGGTGGGGGAAGGGGAATCCTGCCTCTCCATAAGTGGAGACTGGCAGTTGGGGAGGAAAGAGCCCCGTCAGGGTGGCTGGCCACTCCAGATGGGAGTGAGGAGGCAGGGAAGGCAGAGCAGGTCTCCCTGTCCAGATAGGGCAAAACCAGGACATAGCCATCCCCCACGTCCTGACTAGGGCTGAGGGCCCTACAGGTGGGAGTATGGAGGGGCAGATGTGTAACTCCAGCATCCAAACAGAAAAAGTGGGGATGCTTTCCTCTGAAAATTGCCACAGCAATCAGATTCTCTTTGAATCCATGTGTTTCTGTTTGGTTTCCTTTTTTTTTTTAATTTGCAGTACTGTGAACTGAACTCACTGAGCCACACCCCCAGCCCTTGTCATTTTTAAATTTTGAGACAGGATCTTGCTAAGTTGCCCAGGCTGGCCTTGAACTTGAGATCCTCCGTCCTCAACCCTGCTAATCCACTGTTTTTAACAATGCCCATCTTACCAGCTACTGCACACCCACACTTCAAAGTAGCACTTGCCCGCTGGGGCTGGAGCTGGGGCTCAGTAGTAGAGCACTTGCTTAGCAGGTAGGAGGCAGTAGGTTCCATTCTCAGCACCACACAAAAATAAACAAAATAAAAGGTATTGTGTCCATCTACAACTAAGAAAAATAAACAAAGTAACACTTGCCATTGGTCACTTCCAGGTGTTTGGTGAGGGAACCTGCATTGCTGCCGGTGGGATTTGGGGTTCTGGCCTGCTCACCCACTCCAAGGTCCCAGGCCTGGGTGGGATGTGTGTGGCTGGGTGGGTGGAAGCTGGGAGGCGCAGGTGCCAGAGAGCAAGCTCACCCCGACTGCTTATGGTGGGCAAGGTTCTGGGGTCTGGGAGGGCTGAGCAGACCCAGGACTTCCCTCCACTGTGGTCAGCCAGCAGCCTCCCTCTGGCAGGCAGGTTAGCCCCCTGGCTGGACATGGGTCAGATAGTCCTGCAGGACCTCTCAATCTTGGCCAAGAAGCATGGATGGTGGGCGCCTCGCTGTGTGACAGTCCCTGTCAGTCACGATGGTTGTGGGCCCAGAGAGAAGCGGGGGCGGAGACGGGAGGGGGCGCTGGAGGGGGCACTGGCTGGTGGAGCTGTCCCCAGCCGCCGGCTGCGTCCCCGGAGGCTGGCGGCTGCGGCGCCAGGCGCGTCCGGGAAGTCTGGGCAGCCGCGCCGCCACTGCCCCTGGCCTGCCCCCAGCCTGCCCCCATGGGCTTAACCCTTAGTCTCTCTGGGCTAACCCTCGTGCCCAGGCCTGGCTTAACCCTTAGGTCTCCACTGGTCTAACACTTCTGTCTCAGGGACTAGCTGACATCCGCTGTGCCTAAGTTGGCCCCAGTGGGCAGCCCAGGAGCAGCTCCTACTGGAGCTTCAGGCTGGAGAAAGACGCTGGACCAGGTCACTGAGGACACTGCCCCTCCCTCCTGCCCCCTTTTCCCAGGGTCTGCAGTCAGGCCTGCTGTCTTCCCCTTGTACCACAGGGACACAGTGAGGACACACTGGATAATGACAATTTCTGCTAAAATTGTTAGTATGCTGGGCTCCCTACCCAGCTCCTTGTGCAAATCATGAACCTTGTCAAGAGGGCCTGCCAAGGAAACTGAGGCTCTGAGAGGCCAGGACTTGGCTCAGCTCTGGCAGGTGGTAGAACTGGATCCTGCCTCCTGCACCAGGACTAAAGGCATTCACTCCCCTCTCTCCTGGCCCCTGCCCCTTCCTCTTCTCCCTCCCAAGGAGATGGTGCAGGAATTGAAATGGACTTGTGGGGAGGTGGGCCTCTGGATTCTCAGAGTCTCTGAGTAGGGTCTGCAGATGATGAATCCCTGGGAGTGGGAGTATCTTTGGATCTCAAGGAGGAAGAGTCAACAGTCATGAAACCCAGAGAAAATGGACTGCAGCAGTTCCAATCAGGTGAGACTCAACCTCTCTTTGACTCTGGATGGGCTAAGGGGTAGACATTGTACCAACCCCTGTTGCCCACTGCAATGCCAGCTTGAGTTCTCACACAAGACTGGCATTTGAACCATAGATAGGAGCCTTAAAAATAACGTAAAGGTCGGCTGCTGTGGCACGTGCCTATGATCCCAGAGACTTGGTCCAGAGTTATTAGGATAATGAATTTGAGGCCACCCTTGGTTACTTAGCAAGACCCTGTCTCAAAAATAAAACAAAACAAAAACAAAAAACAAAATACACACACACACACACACACACACACACACACATACAGAGAGAGAGAGACAAGACTAAGGATGTTGATCAGTGGTAAAGTGACCGGTATTAAATCCCCAGCACAAACAAACAAACAACAAAAACTAGAACTTTAAGGGGTTAAGGTGTAGTTTAGTAGTAGAGCACTGCCCAGCATGCTCTACCATGAGGCCTGGGTTCAATACCCAGCACCAGGGAAAACAAAAGAAAATAAGACATTAAGGAACAGAAATCATTGGTCAGCCAGAGAATGACAGGAAAGGCTTGGGCACACTACTGGAGACAAGGGAGAGAGAGAGGTGCTCAAAATTAGGGCTCCTAGGGTTTCCACAGCCTCAGCCTCTCTACTACACGTATTCAGTTCCCCAGGACTCGGCTGAGGTCTGGGTAGCAAGTGTGTGCAAGAGGACGTGGGCCTTCAGCCCCTCCAATCAAGGAGAGGTTGAGTCTCACCTGATCAGAACTGCTGCAGTCCATTTTCTCTGGGTTTCTTTGTTGGGGCTTGGGAGGTCTCAGCACAGCTGTAGCCCACAGGTTGGACAGGGATACCTGGGACCCAGAGTCCTGTAGCAACTGCAGGGCAGTCCCAAACCATCTTCCTGGCTCCTCTGCATTTTAGGTGGGTGGTGGCTGGCTAAATTTCTCAGCATCTCCCCAAATGTCCCCCTCACTTGTGACCTTGGATTCAATACCCAGTCTCATCCTAGGTGGAGACAGCTGGATTTGCTGAACTATGGGAACTCTCTCCATTTTTCTGAGCAGGAAAGAAAAGAGGGTGGGAAACTGGTTTCTGAGAGCCAGGTCACATGCCAGGAGGACCTCTGGCTGCATACAGTCACCTCTTGCAGTAGGAGGACAGTAGACTGAGCACATGTGGAGGGGCTGGGGTCCAAGAGACTGACCATGAGGGACAACTCTGCACCCAGCCAAGGTCTGCATCTTATGCCACTATCAAAGCCTACGGGTGGGTGAGGATAATTCCATGGGTTATGCTGCACTGCTGCGGTACATCCTTAAAACTGGCAAGAGTGGGTTGGCAAGTGAGGAGGGCCTTGACTCAGAGGATAGTGCTGGATCTGCTCCTGAAGGCGGTGGAGCCCACTGCCCATGCAGGGTGAGATACCTGCAAACTTCTCTTCCTAGACAACTGACCAGGAGGTCAGAGAGAGGCAGAGTGAAGAAAGTCAGGGTCAGGGTGAATTGACCCTTGGCCTGACTGGTGAGAGACTGAACATGTTTAAGGGCCAAGGGGCTGAGGTGGGGGCTGAAGATCCAGGAAAGTTTCCCCCAAAGCAAGGTCAGACTTAGATGGGAGGTGAACCCCCAGCATCAGGCCAAGGGCAGGAATGCCTGATGGGTGGGGGTTTGTTCAAGGTTGGTGAAGGAGGAGGAAGGTAGGGAGGGGGTCATCAGGGCTTCTGCCAATGGCTCGGTGAGGTGCAAAGGTTCAGAGGTTGCTGCTAAATGACTGAAGCCACAGTGTGGGCAGAGGTGAGCCATCAGGGTCCCCTCTGCAGGGAACAGTGTCAGGAGGTGGAGCTCGTCTGCAGCTGGTGAGGGCAGATCAGGTAGAGAGGAGTCGTCGTGGACACGCAGCAGAAGGGGGATGCAGGTGGAGGGAGAGTAGGGCTCTTAGCCACAGCCCAGAGAGTCCTGATCTGGCTGAGGATGGTGGGGCTCGAGTTCTAGGGACAGCTGGGTACTAGCACTCAGGCACAGCTAGATGGCTGAGTGCAGGGCACATATGGCCTGCATGGCTTATTTTTTATTTTATTGAGATAGTATTCACATTACAGGGGCTGGGGTTGTGGCTCAGCCGTAGAGTGCCCGCTTAGCGTATGTAGGGCCCTGGGTTTGATCCTCAGCACCACAAAAAATAAATAAACAAAATAAAGGTATTGTGTTAAACTACAACTATAAAAATATTAAAAAATTCACACAATATAAATTTAAGCTCAAAGTGAAAAATTCAGTGGTGCTTTTTGCATTCACAATGTTGTACAACTTGAAATTTCACCTAACTCTTGACACATTTCGTAGCACCAAGCAGTCACCCCTGTTCTTCCTTCCCTCGAGCTGGGTAACCACAACTCTATTTCCTGTTTCTATGGATTTGTCTTTTCTGGACTCTTTTCTAGTTGGAGTCCTGCACTAGATGCCTGTTTTTGCTGATCATACTGTTTTCAGAGTTCATCCATGTTGAAGCATGTGTCAAACTTTATTCCCTTTGGGGCTGAATAGCATTCACCCTGTGGCTGGACCACAGTTGTATCATTCACCCACTGATGGCCCTGGGGCGCTCCCACTGTATGGCCATTGTGGGCAATGAGGTTGTCGACATTAAGTGTTGTTGAGCACTAGTTGCAGTCCTTTCTGGCAGGTGCCGGAGACTGGAATTGTGTGTTCTGTGTGATTCTGTGCTTAACTTTCGTGAGAAGTTGCCCTTCCACATTTCATAACCTCACCAGTCATACAAGAGGGTTCTAACTTCTCCACATCCTCATCAACACCTGTTATTTTACTTTTTGAAATTTAGCATTCTAGCAGGTTTGGAGTGGTACCTGGAGTGCTGGTTTTGTATTTAGTTTTCAGGGGCTTCAGAAGGTGGAGTTTACCAGTGGGGTGGAAAATGAAAGTGTCCTGCCAGGAATGGGGTGAGATGGGGGCAACAGGCCTGTGGAGATCACACAATACGCTGAGGAGGCCAGGTGCTTGCTGTTGACAGGAGCTCTCACTGCTGGACCAGCATGAGAGACAGCCCTTCTTCCTCTATCCCATAGTCCCTGCAAAGCTGGGTCAGTCCCTAGATGTGTGCACATGCTCAGATCTGCAAACCTGCACCCTAGGGTCACAGAGTCAATGCAGTGTCTCCCAGAGTGTGGGGAGGGACTCAGGTCAGGTGTCCTGACCAAACAGCTATGGAAAGATCCTTCCTGGAACATGAGTCTGGAATTAGTGTCCAGAAAAAAAAGCCCACACTTTGGGAGCCTTGCTATTGTTAAGGCATTTGTCTTTTCTGTGAAGCTTACTGATTCCTCACCCTTACTTTCTACACATACTCTGGGAATTCCTACACCCACTTGGGCAATGCTACAGGAATTCAGGCAGGTGCAACAGGGCTGGAAGGAGGATTTTTGCCCCCTGGGGGCTGTGTGGGAAGCTGGGCAGGTGTCAGCTTTGGACAGGGTCATGGGCTTGGTCACCTTGTGTAAGAGCTTGTGCATCTAGAGAGGCCATAATGGTAGGGGACCCTCTGGTGCAGGTGGCACTGGGGGCCAGCACCTAAACCTCAGGCTCTTTCTTGGATTTCTCTTGGGAGTGAGCAGAAGGAAGGACACAATGTGGGGACATTTCCTGTACTAGATGTTGATGAGAGAGTGTCAGGTGAACCTCATTGATGGTATGTGGGAAGGGACCCCACGCTCAGATGCTCAGCCCCCGACTCTGGAGGACCACAGAGAGAAGATGTGTTCTGCTAGAGGCTGTGCTGGTAAACTGCCAGGCCCTCCCCTCTGCCACTGTGATCACTTCTCCATGGGACTCCAGAGCCCAGGCACAGGCAGAGAGGGCTCCAAAGGTGGGAGGGCTTGTTTCCTACCACCAGACCCTGAGACTGGAGGCCAGCATCCTGCTCGGCTGTATTCCCTGCTCTCTGAGCCTCCGCCTGCTTTGTCGATCCAGGTTTTCTCATTTTCATGGCTGGGTTCTGTCTGGTGACATAGAAGTGAGAGGAATACAGGCTGCAGTGGTCTAGCAGGAAGCCTATCTATCTCCCTAAGGGAGCCCTCACTTCCCAGATCCTGGGTCTAGCTGCTGCAAGCTGTACAGAAGGGTCAGTGTGCCCTCTGGTGACCAGTTCTGTCCTTACAGGCTGAGGGAAAGAAGCAGAGTACCCCTCCTTAGGCCTGACCACTGAGCCCCCAGCTCAGTGTCCAACCTTGTCTTTGACATGGTAAAAACATTCTGGCTTTACTTTCATCCTCAGGGAAGCCACTTACCATGTGCTGAGGCAGCCCCAGAAGAGGCTGGTCTGTCCACAGCCACAGGAGGGAGCTTGGAAGTGGAGTTCCCAACCTAGCCTTCAAAAGAGACTGCAGCCCTGGCCACAGAGACCTGGGGCCTGGGTAGCTGGCCAAACCACACCTCAGATTCTGATCCAAAGCAGGAGTAAGATAATCAATGCTTATTTTTTTATTTTGGGGGCATGGGGCCAGAAACATGCCACCCTGAAGCATGTCTTTGGCATATTTCAAGGTGAAATACCGAGAAGCTGCTGAAAAGATGCCCTTTGTAACTGAGATTTACATCCATCCATACTAGGAAAAATGGCAGATGCAGGTAGGACTTCCTGTTTGACACTCATTCCCTTTCTGCCTGGAAGAGTTTCTTCTGCAGAAAGAAGATGGGGCTCTGACACCTGCCCAGTCCGAGGTGGTCACAAGTGCCTGTGCTGTGGAAGTTATCGGACCACAGGACAACCCTGGCTCCCTCTGCTCCTCCCCCAAGCTTCTGAAGCCAGCACCACTGCCTGTGCCCCAGGAACCCAAAGACCCCATCCACCATCCTGACCTTCCCTGGGCCTCTTGGAGGAGTGTGTGCCTCCTGTGTTTAGGCATATAGTGCCTAAATTACCACGTAAGTTCCCTATTAATCTGTCTATTGCTCCGTTTCCTTCATAGCTTAAAATGATCAAAACTTGAGAGGGAAAAGAATAAGTCAAGAACTTCCCTGCAGGGCTACTGTGTTGCATGGTAACAGGTGACTCACCCAGGAGCATGGATGCTCCTGATGATGAGGGCAGTGCAAAGACTTGTTTGGGAGCACAAGGCTGCTTGGTGTGTGTAATCATGAGAGGCAGCGTGTGAGACGGTGGCTGCTCATGAACTCCTGACACTTCGCCACACAGGCACCTTCCTGGGCCAAGGAGCATGTGCTCTAGAGGGAAACAGACCATGAACAAAAACCACAACCCACAGGAAGATTCAGATCATAGTGCAGGGAAGGAAATACCAAGGAGATGTTTGCAGGGCCTGGGAAGTGAGGTCGGATGGTCAGGCAAGTCCTTGGAAGGAGTGACATTTGAATGGAAGGGGTTGGGGAGATAAGAAGGATAGAGAATGAAACAGACTTTATTATTACTGTGTGAATCTATATGACTGCATGACATATGCATATGACTGCATGACATATGACTACCACACCTTGTGGATGAGGAAACAGAAGTTCCAAGAACTAAGGCAGCTTGTCTGAGTCCCACAGCTACACAGATGGTGAGTACCTAGGTCCAATGGTCCAAGGTCAACCCAAGGTGACTATATCTTCCCCCATGCCTGACTGTAAGGGAAAAGCCAGCTTAGGTGCCATAGGTATTAAAGGCCACATGGATAGTGGGTACCCAACTGCCTGGCCTTAGGTCACTCTCCCTCCTAGGCAGGCTGTGCCTATACAATGCTAAGAGAAAATGCTGAGCATGTGAACACTCTTGTGGGTCTGTGGAGTTGGAGCACCTGGATTACTCTGTCTACTCTGTCTCAGTGGGTCCACAAAGCAAAGCAAACCAGGTATTTGTATGCCCATTTTCCAGATGAGAGAACTGAGGCTCCAACAATGAATGGATGAACAATCATGGTCACAGTTAGTTGCTGGGCGACCCATCCCCAGGCTCTTTCCACAGATCCTCATCCCTGTGGCCCATGTCATTGAATCATTAATTCAATCACACATTCATTCGACAATCCCTTAGTGAACATAGCTGTGGTATGGGCCAACTGCTGAGTGGAGGAACATGAGGACCACCTACCCTGGAGGAATTCACAAACTAGTGGGGGACAATTTGGAATTTATACTACTGCTCCCTGCCTCAAGTTCCTGGAGGTCAGCACCACCCACGCAGACCAATAATGTCAGATGCAACACAGGAATCTCCCCCTAAGCTTGGGATAAATTTAACCAACAGAAGCATCCATGTGATGCTTCAGCTGCCTGTGCTTGGCCACTTTGGCCACGTCACAGTATTTCATTGACCCTCAGTGCCTCTGAGACCTGAGGGCTATGGTTGCCCATCTCACGGTGATTCTGAGAGACATACACAGTCTGCCCAGACTCCACATAGGCCAAAGGCAGCAGACCCAGATATAAACTCACCCATCTGCTCCCATCTCTATACCCAGCACAGACCTATATTGACCCTAGGGAATAACAGCCTCACCACACAGCAGGTCTAGGTTGGGTAAGCCCCTCAATGTACAAGGAAGATGTCAGGGTCCAGTAGCTGATGGGTCCTGGGATGAGACAAGGTTCTCAGAGTCAGAAGGGGGAGAGAGACTGGCTTTCTATATAGCAAAAGTCATACCCCAGAATAGCACAGGTGGGTGTGGGGGATACTTAGGGAGGGGACTCTGGGGTTCTAGAGGAGGGAGAGTGAAGTGGCTGTCAGGTCTGGGGGAGGGGAATCAAGTGGCTATTTGGGGCTCTGGTGGAAGGGAGAAGCAGAGCCAGTGGCTCCTCCTGAGTTGAGCAGGTTTACTCTCCCATCTGGTCCATGCTCCCAACTGCAAGACCTACAAAGGCACCAGGAGAGTATCCTCCACCAGGTCTGGACAGGAGACACCAATATTCTTCATCCCATAGTACTCTGACTCCCAGCCTGTACTTTCCATGTCACAGGTCCAAAACAAAGTTTTCAAGCCAACTAGAACCTTGAGCTTCTAGGAGTATAGGTGACATAGTCACTGTCCACTGAAGTGCCCACTGACATTTAATGTTTGTAAACTTTATCCTTTCTTCCTGACACATCAGCTTCTTCAACAGGGTCTCTGTCATTCCTGGGCCATTTTCCCTGTCTCCAACCTCATCTCCAGGGAATTTTCCTACTGTTGTCTGAATCCTTGAGAATCTCACAGAATGCCCCATCTTCATCCCCTCTTCAGGATGGGTTTCTATGGCTCTGAAGAGACCACATGTCATGACCTTGAATCAAAGCTCCCTCTGAGGCTACTCAATGAGATATGCATGAAGAACAGTTCTAAATCAACCTGGATCCCTCACACACATGAGATTGGATGACTCTCAAAGTAGCACTGACACGGTCTAGGAAGGTTGCTTCTTTCTCAAAAACATTTTGTTGTGCAAAGTCCTCAAGAGTCAAGAGATTGTTTAAAAGCACCTTGCATGAGAACTCCCTCCATCTGGGGTGACCTGAGGAAAATGCTCACTTATTTGGCCTTCTTGAAGAATTGTAGAGAGGCCATGGGAACATAAACACAGAGACATGGAAGAGAGTGCTAGGGTCACGGTCAGTCTTCCTGAATAACTGCCTAGTTACCTGGAATCTCAAACCAATCTGTTAGGTCAATAATTACACAGAATTACTCTAGACCACAGGGGCTCTATGCAGAAGGGATCTAGGCCTATTTCCTGGGATTCCAGACATTCCTAATTTGTACCTGTTGTCCTCACATGATTATTACTACTGTCTTCTCCACTCCCAGTAAAGTCCCAGTACAGATGATGAATTTTGATCACTCAATCTCAAATAACTGTCAAACAACTCAGTGATGATTATGATTAGAAGGAAGAATGAGATAAAGACAAGGACAATGATCATGACTGAATGATTTTCCTTAACTCATCACATCAGCTGTCTTTATCTACAGGCTGAATCTCTCCATTACACAATATTGTTTTCTCATTTTCTGAGGGCCAGGCCTGATGCTGAAGGCTAATAAACCCTACATGTCACTGACCTTGTAGATGAGCAAGATGGTATAAAAGATTTAATTCAGCATTCGGGGGGGGAGTCCCTGGGAGTTCCCTGAGCCACTTCTGCTTCTCTCCTGTTAGGGTGCATGTCTAACTCCTGCCTCTGGCCTTGGACTCCTCACATCCTGGGGACTGGTGCCAGGTTCCATCCTAGGAGTCTGGGCTGCAGCTGCTTCTTCCACAGCACCCCCATATGTGCATGACTCTCTGACTAATCAGGACCCAGAAGCTGTGGTTTCCCCTAGGGGCTGTCCCAGGTCTCAGGGAGAAAAAAAGAGACTGTCCCTAAACATAGTATCCCCAGTTATACCAACGCTCAGCCTCAGCTCCTCTCCCCGCTCCAGCTCCTGCACCTGCAGCAGATGTCTGACCACAGACCACATCCTCACAAGGTGACCACACTCAGAAATTTGGAAATTCAGATTTGGCGGGATCCTGGAGATCCTCACGGGGCTGGGCAGGGGATCTCCTCAGCTGTTGCAGCTGCAGCTCTAGATGCCCATGCCCTCCCCTGCTCCAGACTGATATACACTGAGAACTGAATTCTGGCAGTGAGAGAGGAGTCTGGGTCCAGCTGGCCCTTTTCTCAGTGTCCCTGGAGCCTGGAGTGTCTCTCCTTTTGAAAAGGGGTAGGTATGCTATTTCAGTGCTCCCCTATCAGAAGGACTTGCCCTAGCCTCCTGCTGCCTCATTTCTACTCACAGTCCTCAGAGACTCTCCCTGTGGGTATAAGGTGCCCTTTCTTCCTAGCCCAGTTGTCCTCAGCTTCCTGCTCCTGCCATCCCCAATGGCTCTTCTCAACTCATGTGATTGTCCCACTGCAGGGTGGAGAATTGGGAATTCTGAGACAGAGGATGACAGTATTGTTCTGGGGACATAAGAATGGTTCTGAGTCTCAGAATTCTCAGTTAGGAGCTAGCTCTGTAGAACCAAGCCCCTTTGTAGAGGCTTCCAAGATCTTAAGAACACTGCCTCCTCTAGAAATATATGGGGAGGACAGTATTTCCTACGTCAGCTCTCTCCAGGAATTGGGAGAGACTCTTTTCCCCTAGTAGAATATATGCTATCACAGACTCACTGACCTGGAAGGGATATTCTAGTTCCTTCTGTTGATCACTTAGTAGAGGTACAGAGAGGGAGTTTTTCTTGCATAAAGCACACAGCAACTTTGTATAAACTCTGTGTCCTGGGACTTTAACAATATCAGCCAAGACCTGGGAGGACGAGACATTTTAAAACACCTGGCATGATGTGAGCCTGAAACTGGATGGTTGTTTTTTAGGCAATTTTAATTCTGTAACTTCAATCTCTCCGTCCAAGTTCTTAGAATGCCTGACATGGACAGTCCAATATGGGGCAGCAGAGACCAGACATGGGGAGCTGAGAGCTGGAAAGAGTTGAAGCTCTTCATGGGGGAGGCTAGACATCCAGTGGCAGGCTGCAGGGGTTGTTACAGGAGGAGGGATGCAGGGATACAACTCTGGTTCTGCATTCCTGCAGTGTTAGTTTTTCATCATCCTAACAAACACCAGAAATAATGAACTAATATGAATAAAAGGTCTCTTCTTCCTTTCAGGTGTCTACATTTTGGTCCATGAGCAGTTGACTACATCACTTTGACCCTGAAGTAATGGAGTCTATCATGTTGGGCAGCACATGGTAGAGAGGTTCTGCCCACCACATGGCAGGTAAGGGTAAGAGGAAAAGAGAGAGGAATGGGGACTCCATTAACACCTTGAAGGGCACACTATGACTGGAGACCTTCCACAAGCCCCAGATCTTAAAAGTTTTGCCATCTCAACACAGCCATAAAGCCAGGCTGCAACATCAAGGACCCTTCTACCTGCACTCGCTGCTCTACTTCCTGCTCTAGAACTTGAGATGGCTTTTAAAAAACTTGTAAAAACAGACAAAAGTTAGAAACTGTGCAATGTTAGCAAAACAGAATCTTACAGTGTTTTGGTTTTTTATTACAATAATATTTCATGAGAATGTTCATGTTTTTGCCATAGGACTGTAGACAAGGGGCCTGGAAGGAAATGAAAAAAAAATTTCATCCAAGACTTTCAAATCAGAATTAAGCTGGTTTGCCACATCATGTTCACAAGGAAGATGTGTTCAAAGGCAAAGACTAATCATAATTTTGTTCACAAATCTCAATTTAAAGGAGTCCTATGTAAGAAAAACACTTAGAAATTATATCCTTGCATGGACTTCAAAAGTTGATCTTACAATTTTTTTTAAAAAAAATAGATAATTAAAAATATTTTGTCCAGCAGAGCTGGACATCAGGCTGGCTGCTACTGTAACTTGGATCATTTATCTCCAGTCACATTTCAGCTAATTGCTGCATGGAACCATGTGATGATGCTTTGGACCCCAAGCACACTTTGTATTGTTTGGGATCCAGATTGGAGTCATGGAAGACAGAGTGTTGGACATGCACTACTCCTACCTAATGGATTCTTAACATCTTCAAACATACTTGGAGAACATTATTGAAAATGTCCACATCCTTCAGCCCCAGCCATGGATGGAAATTGCCACCCACTTGGACAAGATGTCCCTTATAATTACAAGTAATGCCAAACCCATAGTTTCTCCAGAAGCCAGTTTTTGAGTAAAAGGAAAAAAAATGGTTGTCCCTGGGAACTTTCCCATCATAAATAATCTTTCAATCATACTGTCTAAAGATGATTGTGGAATATGTTTATTGGCCCCAAACTCTATTTGCTCAACACTGTTGCAGGAGTTCCATGGTAAACACCAGGTCAACTTCACAGAAGAAGTGCAAAGATTTATTATGAAATGGGAAGATCTTACCCTGAGGGTCAGAATAATTTAAAATTCTGAAGACGAAGGCAAAACCTTCATATCACCTTTAGGGTACTTCCTGCTATAATTTCTCATCAGTTCCACTAGTTTGGCCTTATCAGGGTTGGAATCAGAATAAAAAAGTAGTACAACCACTTTGGCGTGCTGACTTGGGATGGGACATGTCTTTCCTAAGTTTTCCAGAAACCTCACAAACATGTCAAAATGTCCAGATAATGGCACCAGTATATGACATTTTCATCTTTGACCTCATTGTGTTTGTTCTTGGATCCAGGGAAGTAGAAGGGAAAAAGCTACTTCAGGGAATTGGAGAGGAAGAACAGGTATCCAGACTTCTGGTTGATTCTGTTGGCCAGCTCCTGAGTTTCTAGTTCCTCATGCTCCACTAACTGTATCTTGCTGAAAATATTCTGTAGGTCTGCATGCCTCCTCACAGCAACTGACATCTTTCCTTTATACTTCCTGTGTACAAGCAGTAGGTTCAGAATGTACTCTGCCCCATGCATGGAATTCACCACAGGGCGATAGCCACACCAGATCTCCTTGAAGTTCATGATACATATCCGGGTCTTGGTGGTGGCCTTGATCATTTCTACTACTTGATCATGATGATGTCAACCAAGGCTTCCATCTAGGCTGAGTCCATTCTTCTTGGGAGGGAGGGGTACAGGGTGGCTAACGGTCCACAGCCAAACACAAATTCTTCCCAGTCAGAAATTCTCATTGCAGAACTTCCTCTTGAGGGCAGGACTGAAACCTCATGAAGGAAGCAGGAATTCCTATGCATGGTCCTCTATGCATCTATGTGTTGCTGTATTTGCTCATTAGGATGATTTCTCAGTGAATCTGAATTGTGTGATAACTCTGCTCTGTAATTTGGCAACTGAGAATGTAGCTGTGCAGTTTGTACAGGTATCTTGGGTTTTTGTTCAGGGTGAGCATGATAGCTTAGTGAATCTTACTGTTCTGGAGATCTCAGATGTACCCCTTCTTGTTCTGTTCAGAATGCTCATTAAAAAAAGCTGATATATCTCACAAGACCCAAAACATTTCTGTAATGCTCAGTCCTGTCTGCCTGAAGAGCAGGGACTCAATGATATTTAAACTCCTCAGGAAACTCTTCAGATGATCTCTTTTGATGTAAAGATCATCATCTACTTCCCAGATCACTGTCCAAGCAGTGCTCAAGCATATACTCGAGTATCATGAAAGTCTTCTGGGGTGGGTAAGTGCCATCCACACCCCATAGTGGCACAATTGGAAATGGTACAGGTGTGTCTTAACACTCACTAGAGAAAAACTCCACTTTCCCAGAAATTGTTTTAGGTCGTATTCTGAAGGCAGCCACAGCAGGAGTCTGAAGTATTTCTGGGTGGTCATGACTCCCACAAAGAGAAGTTTCCTGTCATGCGAGGCTGCCACTGGGCCAAGCCTTGTGGCCATAGCTGTGCCCTACAGACATTTTCTTGTGCCCCACAGGCCTGGGATCCTTTTGCCCACCAGCAGTCCTTCAGGCTAGTATGGCACCACTAACCCACTGGTTTCAGCTCTGAAGTACGGGGTAGGACAAGCCTGTGTGGCCAGCCCGAAGCCCAGCAGGAGTCAGATATGAGGCAACAAGCAGAGCTAGGCTTGCTAACTTGCCTGGAGCCATGCCCACACCAATCTGCTTATAGGGCCACTTTCACCGCCTATGTTCAGAAGCCCTCCCACCACAGCTCCCAGTGGCAGAGACTGGTTGCCCTCATGCTAGAAAGCCTGGTCCCAGCTTTTCAGCGCGTGCCTAGGGCCATCCTTGCCCATGGCAACCCTGGAGCTGATAACAGGCCTGGTGCCAAAGCTTCATTATGCACACCTGCCTGCACAACAGTGACCTGCTCCTTTAAGAGGGGAACATGCCCTGCTCATGCAAGCTGCCTCTCCTGAGCAAGGCCACCATGACTATTCAAGCTTTGGCAAAGAAGTGTGGGGCCAATGAAAATTCATTGGCAATGGCACCTGCTCAGAGATCTTAGTCCTGTCCTTATGGTGCCCCGGCAGGCTCCACCCCTGTTCTCCATGTGGCCTAGACTGCTGCTGCTGCTGGTGCACATGGCTCACCATTGCCCTTTGATTTATTTTGAGTTAATTTTTGTGCAATGTGAGAAATAGGGTCTAGTTTTATTTTTCTACATATTCCACTATGACTTTCTATCATGCTGTTTCTGTGATAGAGTCAGAAGCTTATGGGGACCTGTGAAGCCATTAGCCAAAAATTAATCTGCCCTCCTCTAACTTGTTCCTGTCACGTAAAATGGTCACAGTGAAGAAGATCTGACCACCACAAATGAGACAGTTGCAGAGCACATTAGTGTTTCTTGTAGTCCTGCCCAGCATGAAATACTGAGGGGAGTCCTAAGACTTAAGAAGGGTAAGAGATGGGAACTTGAGAACCTGGGAAATTAATATCTCTGCTAAAGGTATTTACATAGCTGAACATAAGTCCTAACAATGACATATCCTTGTATTTTAGTTTCTAACATATTATATTATAAATTAAAAACAGGAGAAAAAATTTCATAGTTTAAATCAATAATGGAAATGAACACAAAAATTCCAGTGTGCACATCATAATTGTGACAACAGCATCATAAACAATAAGGAAGAGATGAGGGTAGGAGGAGATACATGTTGCATATGTTGGTATTGATGTAAAACACATAGAAACCACTATAAAAATAAATTTCAAATATAGATAAAAGGATATAAAAGGTAACAAATGTGGTATGATAGGGAATAAATAAACCAATCAAAATGGAAGCTGCTAGTGGAGCAGTGAGGAACCTAAAACAAAGGAAAAAACACATGTAAAAAACAGCCCATTGGCAGAAGTCTTTCATTATCTGTGATGACATTAGATGGGACAGATGAGTCTTGGTTTCTAAATACCTAAGAAGCCTGCATCCACACAAAGTTTCACACAATTTCTCTACAATATTGCATTAGGGAGATAAGCTTGGGTTTGATGGATTCTCTTCTAACAGAAACAATGCACCTGGTAACACAAACTTGACCTGCCATGACTTCCCATGCTCTGTCAATGCCACCAATCTGAGACACAGGACAGGACACCTTTTGGCACAACTGGCACAGAATGAGGCTGGACACCCTTGCAATAGGCTCTCCAGTGACAGAAGATTTTGGGTCCTCAGGAGGTGGGCTGATACTCTGTGAAACCTAAACAAGAAAGGAGCAGTGGAGGGGCATTTAGAGGAATCCAGGAGAGAAGCTGGGGTTGTACAGAGTTCAGGAGTGAGGCCAGTCCTGGGAGTGAACAGGAGGAATGGGCATCAGGAGAGTTTAAACTTTGTCTGAGGTTGCAGTAACCACATTCTGCGGGTCAGACTAACACAGGGTCACCCCCAGGACACTGGCAAGAGCCAAAGCACAAGAGGACCTCACCTGTAAGGAGGCTGATTGTATGTGTAAGCATGGCAGACCATGCTGGTTGAATTTCCTTAGGGAGAACATGCTAAGGTCCAGATGCTGTAGGAGAGAGCACAGTGTGAGAAGATGGGGCTCCTAGGAACTATTTCCTTCTCCCAGCATGACTGCATGTGCCTCCTGCTAATCTCAGAGGACTATTTATCACTGTCCAGAAGTCATCCCTGGGAAGGCTTCTCTATCCTAGGGTCCTCTAAAGATACCTACACAGTTTTCTCTGGCATTTCCTCCCACCTCTAGCCATACATACATTTCCTTAGAAAGAATTTCCTATGTGGTCTTGCATGAGGGAGGGGGGCACATGGTCACTTCTCCCTCCACCCTGGCTAAGGCTGTATACAACTCCCGGAAACCCAGAATAAATGGGTCTCCTGCCATCAGGGGCGAGTCTCCTCTACACTGCTGCAGTTGTATAAGATCTCCACTCCTATACCCAGGTGGGAGGCGTGTCTTGCCTGGAGGGGCGAGTCCCCTCTACCCTGGCTGCTACAGTATATGAAGGTCTTCCCACTAGAGGGGGAAGTCTGCTGTACCCTGGCAGCAGCAGTATAGGAGCTCCCCCTGACATCCAAATGGGAAGGATCTCCCACCTAGAGTGGTGAGTCCCCTCTACCCTGGCTGCAGCTGTGTATGAGCTCCCCAGAAACCCAGATGAGAGGCATCTCCCAAATGGAGGGGTGAGTCCCCTCTAACCTGGCTGCGGCAGTATACAAGCCAGGTGGAAGAGGTCTCCCACATGGAGGGCAAGTAACCTCTACCTCTATATGAGCACCCCAACACCCAGGTGGGAGGGGGCTTCTGCCTCGAGGTGCGACTACCCTCTACCCTGGCTTTGACTGTATAGGAGCTCTCTCTGACACCTAAGTGAGAGGGATCTCTCGACTGGAGGGGTGAGTCCCCTCTACCCTGGCTGCAGTGGTATATTAGCTTTTACTGAAACCCTGTTGGAAGGGGTCTCCTGCCTGGAGGGGTGAGTCCCCTCTACCCTGGTTGTGTCGATTTAAGAAGTCCCCCTGAAACCCAGGTGGGAGGAGTCTTCCGCCTAGAGGGGCGAGTTGCCTCTACCCCAGCTGCAGCTATATATGAGGCCCCCTCCCAGACACCCATGTGGGAGGGGACTCCTTCCTGGAGGGGCTAGTCCCCTCTACACTGGCTAAGGCCGAATACCTTAGGTGGGAGGGGTCTTCTGCCTGGAGGCGCTAACCCCCACTACCCTGGCTCTGCTGTATAGCAGCTACCGAGACAACCAGGTATGAGGAGTCTGCCGCCTGGAGGGTAGCATCCCCTCTAACCTGCATGCGGCAGTTTAGGAGCTCCCCTGGATATACAGGTGAAAGGGGTCTCTGGCCAAGAGGAGCGACTCCCTTCTACCCTGGCTGCAGCCGCATAAGAGCCCGTCCAGGACACCCAGGTGGGAGAGGTCTTCCACCTGGAGGGATGAGGCCCCTCTACCTTGGCTACAGAAGGTATATGAGCTCCCTCAGACACCCAGAAGAGAGGGATCTCCTGCCTAGAGGGGTGAGTTCCCTCTACCCTGGTGGTGGCAGTATATGAGTCCCCCCCCATTCCCAAGTGGGAGGGGTCTTTTGCTTGGAGCAGCGAGTCTCCTCTACCTTGGCTGCTGGGTTATAGTAGCTTCCCCTGGCACCCTGGTGGGAGGGGTCTCCCACCTGGAGGGGCAAGTACCCTCATCTGAGTTGCGGTGGTATATGTGCTCTCCCTGACACCCAGGTGAGAAGGGGCTCCCGCCTGGAGGGGCGAGTTTTCTCTATCCTGGATAAGTTGGTATACAATTTTCCCCTGACACCTAGGTCAGAGTGGTCTTCTGCCTGGAGAGGCGAGTCTCCTCCACCTTGGCTTTGGAGGTATAGTAGCTCACCACTACACTCAGGTTGGAGCAGTCTCTCACTTGGAGGGGCGAATCCTCTCTATTTT
Organism: Ictidomys tridecemlineatus; assembly: GCF_052094955.1. Classification (NCBI taxonomy): domain Eukaryota; kingdom Metazoa; phylum Chordata; class Mammalia; order Rodentia; family Sciuridae; genus Ictidomys; species Ictidomys tridecemlineatus. The sequence continues at coordinate 87,636 of NW_027521507.1, forward strand.
GTCTGGTGCCATATGAGAGTTCTTAGGACACCCAGGTGTCCCTGGCTGCAGCAGTATTCAAGTTCTCCTCCAACACCCAGGTTAGAGGGGTCTACCAACAGGAGGGGTGAGTCCCCTCTATCCTGGCTGCAGAGGTATAGGAGCTTCACAATACACACAGGTGGGAGGGTTCCCCTACTGGAGGGGCGATTCCCTGCTACCCTGGCTGCAGCCATATATGACCCCTCCCACCGGGCACCCAGGTGTGAGTGGTCTGACGCCTGAGAGGCAAGTCCCCTCTACCAAGGCTAAGGCAGAATACAATCTGGGAAACCTAGGTGGGAGAGCTATGTTGTCTGGAGGAGCTAGTCCCCTTTCTCTGGATATGGCAGTGTATGAGCTCCCACAGACACCCAGGCGGGAGTGGTCTCCTGCATGGAAGAGGGAGTCCCCTCTACCCTGGCTGTGGCTGTATGCAAGCTCCCCCTGGCACCATGGTGGGAGGGGTTTACTGCCAGGAGGGGCAAGTACCCTCTACACTGGCTGCGGTGGTATATGAGCTCGCCCCAACAGGTGAGAAAGGTATCCCGCCTGGAGGGGCAAATACTCTCTACCCTGGCTAAGGTGGTATACAAGCTCCCCCCACACATACACCCTGATGGGAGTGGTCTCCCCCCTGGAGGTGGTGATATAGGACCCCCTGTCTGTGGTGATATAGGACCTCCCCCTGACACCCATTTGGGAAGTGTCTTCCTCCTGGAGCAGAGAGTCCCCTCTACCCTGGCTAAGGTGATATACAAGCTCCCCCCACACATACACCCTGGAGGTGGTGGTATAGGACCCCCTGTCTGTGGTGATATAGGACCTCCTCCTGACACCCAGTTGGGAAGTGTCTTCCTCCTGGAGCAGAGAGTCCCCTCTACCCTGGCTTCAGAGATATACAGGTTCCCCCAGACATCCAGGTGGGAGGTGTCTCCCGCCTGGAGGGGCAAGTCCCCTCATGCCTGGCTAAGGCGGTATACAAGCTCCCCTAGAAACACAGGTGGGAGGGGTCTCCCACCTGGAGTGGTAAGTCCCCTCTACCCTGCCCACAGCTGTATATGGGCTCCCCTGACGACAAGGTTGTGAGATCTCCTGCCTAGTGAGGCGAGTCCCCGCTATCTTGTCTGCAGAAGTATAAGAGCAGCCCCCTCATAGCCAGATAGGAGGGGTCACCTACCTAGAGGGGCATGTCCACTGTACCCTGGCTGCTGCAGTGTAGGAGCTTCCATGACAACCAAGTGTGAGGAGTCTCTAGCCTGGAGCTAGAGTCCCCTCTACACAGCCTGCAGCAGTATAGGAGTTTCCCTTAATACCCAGGTGGAAAGGGACTCCTGCCTGGAGGGGCGAGTCCCTGCTACCCTGGCTGCGGTGGTATATGAGCTCCCCTGGACACCCAGGTGGGAAGGGTCTTCCGCCTGAAGGTGCGAGTCTCCCTCTACCCTGGTTGGGGCATCATACTAGCTCCCTCAGATACCAGGTTGGGAGGGTCCTCCCACCTGGAGAGACAAGTCCCCTCTATCCTGGCTGTAGAGATATATGATTTCCCTCAGACACCCAGGTGAAAGGGGTGTCCTGCCTTGAGAGGCCAGTCCCTGCTACCCTTGCTGCAGCTTTATATGTGGCCCCTCCCCACACCCAAGTGGGAGGGGTCTCTTGCCTAGAGGGGAGAGTCTGCTCTACCCTGGCTGTGGCAGGATTAGAGCTCCACCTGAAAACCAGGTGAAAGGGGTCTCCCTCCTGGAGGGGCCAGTCCCTGCTACCCTGGCTGCAACTTTATACCTGACCCTCAACACCCAGGTGTGAGTGGTCTCTGGCCTGGAGGAGCAACTCTCCTCTACCCTGGCTGCAGCAGTATATGAGCTCCCCCTGACACCCAGGTGGAATGGGTCTTCCACTTTGAGGGGCAAGTCCGCTCTACACTGGCTGCGGTGGATACAAGCTGTCCCAGACACCAAGGTGGGAGGGGTCTCCTGCATAGAGGGGTGAATCCCCTCTACCATGGCTATGGTGTTATAGGAGCTTCCACGCATACCCAGGTGGGAGGGGTCTCCCACATGGAGGGGCGAATCCCCTCTACCCTGGGCTGCTGTGGTATAGGAGCTCCCATAACAACCAGGTTTGAGGAGTCTCCTGGCTAGAGGGTAAAGTACTCTCTACCCGGCCTTTGGTGGTTTTGGAGCTCTCCTGGATACCCAGGTATAAGGGGTCTCACGCCTGGAGGGGCGAATCACTTCTACCCTGACTGTGACAATATAAGAGCGTCCCCTGACACCAGGTGGGAGAGGTCTCCCTCCTGAAGGGGCGAGTTCCCTCCACCCTGGTTGCAGAGGAATAGGAGCTCCTCCCTCAACACCCAGGTAGTGGGAGGGGTCTCCCCCCTGGAAGGGCGAGTCCCCTCTACCATGGCTGTGGTGGTATAAGAGCTCCCCCTGACACACAGAGGTGAAGGGTCTCCAGCCTGAAGCAGCAAGTCTCCTCTATCATAGCTGGGGAGATATACAAGCTCCACCAGACACCCAGGTGGGAGGTGCCTCCCGCTTGGAGGGGCAAGTTCCCTATTCCCTGGCTAAGGCGGTAAATAAGCTCCCCCCAAACACAGTTGGGACGCATGTCCCTCCTGGAGAGGCGAGTCCCCTCTACCCTGCCTGCAGCAGTACATGAGTTCCCCTACCCTGACATACTTGTGGGAGGGGTCTCCCGCCTGGAGGGATGAGTCTTCTCTACCTTGGCTGGGGTGGTATACTAGCCCCCCCATACCAAGGATGGAGGGGTCTCCTGCTTTTAGGGGTGAGTCCCCTCTACCCCAGCTATGGTATAGGAGCTCTCCCCAGACACGGAGGTGGGAGAGGTCTCCAGCCTGGAGAGGCGAGTCCCCTCTACCCTGGCTACGGAGACAAGCATTCCCCAAGACACCCTGGTTGGAGGGGTCTTTCGCCTGGGAGGAGAGAATCCCCTCTACCCTGGTTTCAGAGGTATATGAACTCCCCCCATACCAAGGTGGGAGAGGTCTCTTGCCTGGAGGGGAGAGTCCCCTCTACCCTGGCTGGGGCTGGTTACAATCTTCCCCTGACAACCAGGTGAAAGTGGTCTCCCTTCTGGAGGGGCGATTTTCTACTACCCTGGATGCAGCTGTTTGGGAGTCCCCCCCACACACACACAGACACCTAGGTGGAAGTAGTCTTCTTCTTGGAGGAGCAAGTCCCAACTACCCTGGCTGCATTATATTAGCTCCCCTACCCTGACACTCCGGTGGGACGGGTCTCTTCTCTACTCTCCCTGGGGTGGTATACTAGCTCACATCAACACCAAGATAGGAGGGGTCTCCTGCCGTTAGGGAGACCTTAGCTGCTGAAGTATTAAAAAAAAATTATGGGCTGGGTTGTGGCTCAGCAGTAGAGAGCTTGTCTAGCACATGTGAGGCCCTGGATTCAATCCTCAGCACCACATAAAAACAAATAAACAAAATAAATGTATAAAAAATTAACATTTATTGTCAAGTGTGAGGGCTACACCTGTAATCCCAGGTGAGGCAGGAGGACCACAGTTCAAGGCAATTCAATTTTCTGAATTTGCTTTGGCTGATTCCGTAGGAACCCTGATGAAGTTTGTGCTAAAGTCCTTGAGATCAGTGGTGGCCCCAGGGGTACTGCATGCAGGTCCATGCCCTGCCTGCTGCCCACTGTGCTCCAGGCAGCTCTGTGCCTTCTGGGAGCAACCACTTCTGGTGAAGCATTACTGAGGAGCTTCTCGCTGCCCAGAGGAGCTGGCCCAGTCAGGAGCAGGTGGGAGCCTCAGGCAGCCTGGACCAGCTCTGCAGCAGGGCAGGGTGGGAGAGAGAGGCTACACTGACAGCAGAGGGTACGGGCAGGGTCCTGCTGCAGAAGGATGTGAGGGGCCGCAGGTGCTCCAAGTGGTGCTGGTTTGCTGCTTTGATTCTCAGTTTTTAAGATTTTGCTTCTCTCTCCATTGATTAAAACATCTTATTTTTATTAGTCTAATGCAAGTGGAAAACTCCGGAAGAAGAAAAAGAAGCAGAAAAATAAGAAAAACAGTGCAGGAGAAGCCTCAGTATGTGACCAGACTTGACTGGCCCCTGCCCAATCCCTCCGTGCCCCTTGGGCCGTGTCCCTCACGGTGGTGCTGGGAGAAGACCATTTTATTTGATGTCTTCATTTTTTCCTGTCAGGAGTATAACTATCTAAGAAGTCAAGGACAAAGAAGAGTCACCTACAGTTTTGCTTGTGATTTGCCCCTTTGTTCCTTGGTTGTCATGGCCTACTCCTAGTCTCCGTGTCCCAGCTGCCCTCTGCAGGGAGAGTCCCTTCTCAGCCCTGCTCCCTGTTGCTGTTCACCCAGCCTTCATCCCGCCAGTGCACGAGGGGTGCTGGGTGTGGAAGCCCACAGACCAGATCCCCCTCAGTCAGAATGTTACCATTCTTGCCTTGATCCTCCTTGTCTCATTGTTCGTCCTGAAGAGAGGTGGTAGCTTTGTTGCTGTTCAGTTGGAGTCACAGGTCCCAGTTCCATTCAGCTGAGGATGTGAGCTCACCTGTGAGACATGAAGTGTGGCTCTCTGGCACGATGGTTCCCAGGGCCTTCTGGATTAGTGATGGTTCTGAGCTTCCTCCTATAATACATCTCCTCCTTCTGAGTTAGATCATCTTTTAGAAAGTATATACCAAATAACTTTTCAAAGTAATTCCTTGTTATTGGTTGTCACAGCACTTGGAGTGAAGCCAGTGTGGCGATTAACAGTTCCTTCTGGGCTTTTAGGAAAGTGGGATGGAGGATATCGACCGCATCTTGGAGAGGATTGAGGATGGCAGTGGGCTCAGCCGCCCAGGTCCCCCACCACTGAGCTCCAGGAAGCATGTCCTGTATGTGGAGCACAGGTATGGCCTCAGCCTCTGATTTTGACGGAGAGGAGTGATTTAGAAAGAGGACAGTTTGCTGTCTTTATTTATTTAGAAGTGTTAAGAGTTCATTATTAAACATTTAGGAAGTAGAAAAAAAAAGAAGAAGTAAGGAAAAGACATCTGTTTCAAAGGACTTTTTTTTTGGTACTGAGAATTGAATCCAGGGGTGCTTTACCATTGAGCCATATCCCCAGCCCTTTTTATTTTTTTGAGGCAGGATCTCACCAAGTTGCTTAGGGCCTCACTAATTTGCTGAGGCGGTCCTCAAATTTTCGATCTTCCTGGATGCTAGGATTATACCTGAGCATCACTGCACCTGGCTCCTTTTTATTTTTTATTTTGAGACTGGGTATTGTTAGCTTGTTTAGGGCTTGCTAAGTAGCTGAGATCAGCCTCTAACAAGGAGTCCTCCTGCCTTGGCCTCTGAGTAGACACGGGTGTGGCACCATCATGCCCAGCTCAGGACTTCCAAACAGCTTGCCTTTGTATGTCTCATGAGGCGTTTTGAGCTGTACCAGTGTAGTGTCACCCTTGGACGATCACCCATCTCTTGGTCTGGTGGGTGCTTAATGAAACCTGATCTTTGCCAGCTTTGACAAGCAAGCTGCCTGTATCATTGAGGCCCTCCACTCCGCGTCAGGGTGCATGCTCCCTGTACGAAGCATGACAGATGAACACTGGACCCACAGGGGAGACCTACCCCAGGTTCTCTCCTAGCAGTGACCCACTGCATCCCTTGAGTTCCCCAAGGGGCCAGTAGTGGTCAGGTCCTATTACAGGTGGCAGATTTAAAGAAAGCAGGCCTAGAAATTACCTTTCAAGCCCAAAATCATTGTTCTTTGGCTGCACTCTTACTTAGCTTTCTGTAATTTCGGGTCATTGTAGGAAAGCCTGACTTAATTTTTTCTTCCTCACATTTCCCACATTCTAGACACTTGAATCCGACACAGAACTGAAACGGTATTTTGGTGCTCGAGCGGTCCTGGGGGAGCAAAGGTAAGGCCCACAGCAGCTGCATTCTCAAGCTGTTTTTACCTGCTTTCATTTCTTATGGGTGGGGGAGCCATTGAAAACCCTGGGGGAGAGTACTGAAAGCCACACTGGACAGATGGAGCCCTTCCAGGGCCTGGGCAGGTGGCTGAGATGCCAGGAGGCCAGGCTGTTTCACACCTTCTCAACTGTGCACCCCATATTTTTAAAAAGGTCCTACAAGCTGTTAAACTTTGAATCCTGAAATTTTAGCCAGATCCATTTTGTTTCTCCACCAGCAGGAAAAATGACAAAAAGTTTGGGTTCTGAGATCAGTTTTATGTCACCTAACTCGTTCCTGGCTAGTCAGCCTCTGCAGTGTCAGCTGATGGTGAGTAGGCAGTGGAGTGTCCCTTGGCTTTTCCAGGGGAAGTCAGGGCCCATCCTGGGACTTTCTTTAGGAGGTGGGAATTCCACTCTCCATCTCTGTACCGAAACATCCGGAAGCTTGTGTCTTTTTAAGTATGTGTTTTCTGATTATAGAGCTGAATGCTTTTTGTTAAAGCTCTGAAGCAGTGTAGAAATGTTCCCCTCTTATTCTGATCACCTGTGGCCATGTCCCCAGGCCTTTCTGCACGCCTCTCAAGGAAGCTGTGCTGGCTTTGGCATGTCGGAGTCCCAGGTGTCCTCTGTGCCTGATGCACAGGGTTCTTTGTTAGGCCAAGGATAGGTGTGTCCACACCTTGGCTGCAGGCCCCCTGCATCCATGCAGCCCTCCAAGAAGTGGCCCACTGTGGGTTTCCTCGAGTACCTGCGCCTTGCCCAGCTGCCCTCCCAGGAACGGTGCCACCGAGGCCCACCTGCACTCGGTTGTCCTCAGCTACATCCTTGACAATACAGTGCCTTGAAACTGTGTGAGGTGTGCACGTGGCGCCCTTGTCTGACTGGTGTCTGTTGGGTCATGAGTGGGCCAAGGATTATTTTTAGACTTCGTTTGTCCCCACTTTCCTTGTGTTTTACAGTTTTTGCCTTGTATTTTTGTTTTTAAGTGTTTGAGGACTCATGAGTTTCTGACTTCTGTGTGTTTTGGGTTATTTGTGAAAAGCACTTACATGAGCCACTACCTGCGCTGCTCAGGCTGAGTTCTGCTGCTCAGCCCAGGTCTGTCTGCCTGCCCCTGTGTTACATTTTTGCATCATCTTATTTTTGTAAATTATAGTTATTATCAGTCATTAGTTAATAATTACATTCTTTTTTAGTTTTTGTGGTGCTAGGGAGTGAACCCACAGCCACACACCTCCGAGCCACACACCTCTGAGCTGCCCCCTGCACATATTTCAGTTTTATGTATCTATTTTTGAGGTGAGGCCCTCCGTGCTTCCCAGGCTGGTCGCACACTCATGAGTCGGCATGGGCCTCCCCCTCAGCCTCCCAGGCAGCCAGGACCACAGGTCTGTAACCAGGTCAGCTCACTTACTACCTTTATAGTAGCACACTTTTTTGTTGTTTGTTTCTTCAAAAATTTAAGTCCTACTGAAGTATGTTCAGTGAAAAGCTGTGGTTCCCTCCTTCTTGGTCCCCCACCCTTGTCCTGTTGTTCAGAGACCAAACCTTAGCTCATTTCTGTTCCTCCCTCCTGGTGACCATTCAGGGTTTCCATATAGCTGTGTACTGATCTTTGGGGGGAATCTGACTTCCTCCTGAGACAGATGGGGTCTGCTCCCTTCCCCCTGTCTGTGCTGTCTCCACACCCCCTGTGTCGCTCCTCCTGACCCTCCCTCCAGCATCTGTCAGGGCTGCCTCCTCCCCTAGACTTCTGGCTGGAAGCTCACCTCAGACAGACCTGGCGGTGCCCAGGATGCTGTAGACTTCCAGGCACCGGTGGTTTCCTTTCCACTGCTTGCTGCGTGTGCAGAGTTGTGCCATGTTGTGCCTCTCAGCCTCTGGCCATGCTTTTCTTTTTGTGTATTTGTTCTTCTCATACAGTTTTAATGTCTCTTTTTGAGAAAAGAAAGATGCTGTTTTGTCCTGTTCCGGGTAGTCCAGCTCCTTATTCCTTGTTTTGTTTTAGTGAAATAGGGCACTGTTGAAAAGCCTAGAGATTGGTCTACACACATCCACATCCCATCACTCAGCTCAGGGTGCAGCCCTTCCAGGCCTGGCTAAGATGCCACCTGGCAAGGGAGCCAGACCCCCTAACAGCAGCTAAGAACTCTTGCCCAAAGGGGGCCTGGTACTCTCAACTTGTCGCTCACACAAGAGTCGCAGGGAGCTGGGTGCCTGAGGACCCTCAACACTCTGCTCTCGGTCTTCTTCCTTGCAGATATATGCCAATTTCCTCCTCAGTTTTCCTCATTGTTTCCATGTTTTCCTTTTCAAAGATTGGAGTCATATTACTGGGGTCTGGGTCAGAGGTCCACTTCCCTAATTTGCCTCTGGCCACAGCCAGGCATTCCTCCTGTGCAGCCTGTCCCACAGGAAGCAGCTCGTTTGCTCAGGGAATTTCAGTGGCCCTGAGCTCCTGCTCTGCACCATGTTCTAGGGTTTCACTTTTGTTTCCTTTTTGTCCCTCTTGCCTTTGTGCTGGACTATTGGCCTCCCTGTTCCCCTGGACCTGATGGTAGCTGCTTGCACAGGTCGCAGCTGGGGTCCCCTCTTCATGCAGCAGTGCTTTGCTCTCCCTCCCTGTGTGCCCCCCTGCCCACTGCTCTGCCTCCAGGGAGGGCTGGAGGGATTGGGCGGCCAGCCTGGCCCCTGGCCCGTGGAGGTAAAGCTGTGCCTGTCTCCTCCTCCCCAGGCCGCGACAGAGGCAGCATGTATAACCCAAGTGCACGTGGCTGACGACCCCCAAGAGCACCTGGCCGCGGTACAGCAAGCCAGGTGATTCTGTCACTCCTGCAGCAGGGGGCTGGCATGCTGGCCTCAGTGCCTTCTGGGTGGGCCTTGCAGCACCATGTGCAGCTGCGTGTGAGGTATGGTGTTCCTGAGGGTGCAGCAGCCTGTATGTCCCCAGCTGGCCTGACCTGTGCAGAAGCTCTCAACTTCCTTGCCGTCTGCCTCGTCCTCTGGGTGCCATGCTACAGGAAGCAGCTGAACAGAGGCTTGCATTTTTAAGTGTTTTTTTGTTTGTGTGCTGGCACTGAGCCTGAGCCCTCCAAGCCACACATGCCAGGCTGGGCTCTGCTGCTGAGCTGCATCCTCAGCCCTTGAGTTTGTTTTCACATTATGATAATTTGGGGGCTGGGGTTGTAGCTCAGTGGTAGAGCACTTGCCTAGCATGTATGAGGCCTTGGGTTCAATTCCTAACACCACATAAAACTAAATAAGCAATATAAAGGTATTGTGTCCATCTACAACTAAAAATATTTTAAAAAATCAATAATGTATGATAGTTTTATGTTTAAAGAAAACAGCCATGCAGAAGGTGCAGGGTAGGAAGTGAATGCCCTTTCTGGGCATCGGCTACACAGCATAGAGAAGCATCCAGACAGCCCTCTGCAGGTTGATGGGGCACATACTGTAGAAGAGGTCATGGGTGTGTAGAGGACATGTGTGGAGGGTGGTAACCAACGCACCTCACCTGCTGTGCCTGTGGGGTGAGGGGATTCTAGAAGAATCCCCTTGGACTCCCAGTGAGGATCGCCTGGGAGTTCGGGGCCTGTACTTGTAGGATCAACCCTGATGCCTCTCATGTATCTTCTCTTTCCACCAGGTCTCTTGCCCTTCTTGCAAAGGAACCCGAACATGGTAGAGATAGGGGCTCATTGTCTCAATCTGCAGGACTTGGACCTTGGGCGGGGCTCTCAGGATGGAGTAGCTCAGGGGAAGCCCATGAGAACCATTGGCCATTTAGCGGTTGTCTTAGCAGACTGAGTTTTTCAGGTTAACCAGAGGAAATGGTCCCTCCACACAGTCACACAAAAGGAGCAGAACCATATTTGGTCAGGGATTACACATGGCCAAGGCTTCTGACCTGGCCCTGTGCCCACTGCTCGCCTCCTGCCCCAGCCCCTCACAGCCACCCTGGCTGCTGGTCCCAACCAGACGTGATCGGGCACCCAGATGGACCTCCATGCTCCCATCCCTGAGGTTTGTTGTCCTGGGCCATTTCGGCTCCATCCTTTCCCAGAGCTCATCTGAATTCTATAGAGAAGTGAGTCTTTGTGGAAAGCAAACGGAGGCCAGCTCCCGGGACAGCCCAAGGAAGCAGTGGGAAGCAGGCCCAGGTGTTCTGAGAGAGTCCCTGGATGTCAGCCTCTGGCCCAGAGGCAGCCCAGCCCCAGGCCTGGGTGACCTGTGAGACCCCTCAGATCGAGTGGGTTGGTATCACAGAGTTCTTTCTGAGAACAGCACAAGGGAGACTATTGGGGCTATTGTGCTCTGTAGAGGCGCCATGTCCTGGCATCCAGCACACCCACTCTGTGCACTCTCACCTGCCAGGTCTGTCTATGTGGCTGTTGGAATCGAAAAAAGGGCTTTCCTTCTTTGTGTTTGAACACAGTGAGGAGTACCAGCAGGCACAGCACAAGTTCCTGGTGGCCGTGGAGTCCATGGAGCCAAACAACCTTGTGGTATGTGGGCCCCACAGCTGCCAGTGGGTGGAGGGCGAGTGCCCGGGCAGCTGCTCCCTTGGCAGTGGGCCCCCGGACCCGAGGGGCACTGTGAAGACTTGGCACTCAGGTGCTCTCCTGCTGGAAGCTGCGTGTAGTGGCACTATGGTCCTTCCCAGGTGCTGCCTCTGTCTTGGGCCTCATTGGGGAGGTAGGGGGAGCATGTAGATCCTGCTGGCCCCATGTCCCCCACGTAGGGGGGGCGGGAACCTGCTTGCATTCAGTCCTCTGTCCTGAGACCTGGGAGCGAATACAGCCCCACTGGGCAGGCAGTTTCCCCAGTTCCCACCTGGAGCCAGGTCCAGGCCTTGGCTGGGTAATAACAGTGCACACCTGGAGTCCAAAGGGAATTTCGTCTGTCACCTGGTGATCATCTCTCCTGGTGTGCACAGGTCCTGGTGGACTGCAGGGGTGTCCTTTGGGTCCCTGCCTGTGACCTTCCTCCAGAGCTGCCCTTCTTTTCTGGTAGATTCTGCTCCAGACAAGCCCCTACCATGTGGACTCACTCCTGCAGCTCAGTGATGCCTACCGCTTTCAAGAGGATCAGGAGATGGCACAAGACCTCATAGGTGAGACCCAGTAGGCAGTGCAGCCTGCCTGTTCTCGCCACTAGAGCAGATGCAGGTGGCGGGACGTTGTCATGTAGCACTTTGTGGAAGGTGTGTCATGCCTGGTTTAGTGTGTCCCGGAACTGGGCAGCCATCACTGCAGTCCATTCCAGGAAAACACCTGCCATCTTCTATCTTCCCGCAGGCCCCAGAACCCCTGACTTCTGGTCAGACTCTCCGTGGCCCTACCTGTGTGGGGAGCCATTCAGTGGAAGCACTGTGCGTGGTCTCTGCCCATGGTTGTGTGCCCCATGTGTTGTGTGACCCAGGTTTGCGTGTGCTCTTGGCTGGATAGTACTCCCCCTTTGGACAGACGTGGTTGGCGTATCCGTCATCAGTGGTGGTTCTGGTTGCTCTTCCGTGTGTGCACGCATGCTGCTGTGGGCATCTGGGCCGTGTTTGTATCACCTGCGGACTGGGCATGAACAGGACATGTGGCAGTTGCACCCCATGGTGTCGAGGGCGTTTCTCATTCAGGCTCACATGTTCTGTGGCTGCAATTAATGCCGTGGCACCAGGGAAACCTAGGAGGTCCCATTGCAGGGTCCCAATTCTGTGACCCCTTCTTTCCAGTGCTTCGCTTGTTTGGGGTCTTGGGAGTTGCAGGCGCCTACTGTGGCTGACTCCTGCCTCTGTGTTGCTGCCCACAGAGCGAGCGCTGTACAGCATGGAGTGTGCCTTCCACCCCCTGTTCAGTCTCACCAGTGGGACATGCCGGCTGGACTACTGCAGACCCGAGAACAGGTGAGCCGCCTCTCCTGAGGGCAGCCCTCCCTGTGTCCGGGATACTTCTGCAGGCCTCACAGGCCTGTGTCTTGATTCTTAAATCAGTGATGCTTAAGTCAGATTCAGCCTGACAGAGCAGACCTGGGTCTATGCTCTGCTTTATGACATTTCTGTGCTGACCACCTCTGGCATCAGCCCCGAGGCAAGGCTGCATGACCGCAGCAGTCTTCCTGCTGTCCTGTGTGTATTCTTGCTGCTCTGGGCAGCGCTGCTTGGCTGTGGCATGGCCCCCACCTTATGGCCACCATGCCCTGTCTCAGTGCAGCAACGTGGCTGCACTGGGCACTCTGTCTAGACTTTCTCCACTGGTTTCTTTTTCTAGTAAACTCTCAGTTCTAAAAATAAGTCTACAGGATGACTAAAGTCACATAGCTTTATGTACCCAAAAGTAGCGCCATTGACAGCGCCCTTGGCGGGGTCCCGTCCTCTGCCACTCTTGCTCCGGGTCCCCATGCTAGAGACGCAGCAGCGCTCCCACCGCCCACACCCACCACGCTCTCGCTAACCTCTCCTCCCGGAGACAGTCCGCACCTCTGCAGCCGCCCAGATCACCGCTTCCCTCCTTGACCATGTCCTCCAGGACTGTGTCCTCATCCTCCTAAAGCAGGATTTTCGGCGGCCCAGGCACAGCGAGCCGGCCGAGCTCCAGTCAGAGCTACGTGACCACGTCCACCCGCACCTATAGCCTGGGTAGCGCGCTGCGCCCCAGCACCAGCCGAAGCCTCTATGCCTCGTCCCCAGGCGGTGCCTATGTTTCGCGCTCCTTGGCCGTGCGCCTGTGGAGCAGCGTGCCCGGGGTGCGGCTGCTGCAGGACTCGGTGGACTTCTCACTGGCCGATGCCATCAACACCAAGTTCAAGAATACCCGCACCAACGAGAAAGTAGAGCTGCAGGAGCTAAATGACCGCTTCGCCGACTATATAGACAAGGTGCGTTTCCTGGAGCAGCAGAACAAGATCCTGCTGGCCGAGCTCGAACAGCTCAAGGGCCAGGGCAAGTCGCGTCTCTGGGACCTCTATGAGGAGGAGATTCGGGATCTGCGACGGCAAGTGGACCAACTCACCAATGACAAGGCCCGCGTGGAAGTGGAGCGCGACAATCTGGCTGAGGACATCATGCGCCTCCGAGAGAAGTAAGACGGTGCTCACGGCGCCCCACTGGAGGCACGGAAATGGAGGGAGAGGGGAACAGCACCCCGGTGAGTGGCTGCCACGTCCTTGGGGAAGAGGCCTGGGCTGTGGCTCTCGGGCGAACGTGGGGGAGTGAGGCTGTGGGTGCAGTGGCGCAGCCCCGCCCTGAACCTAGACCTCGCAGTTAGCATTTCCCTTCTCCCCCTACTTATTGCCCAAGAACGCTCCGGTTCTTGTTACAGATTTCTTCAAACTACCACGTTATCTGTTGTTGAAGGCCATCGGACAGATGAGAGAGATTTCCCCAAACTTTCAGAAAGTTTCCTGGTTCTCCTGGGGGGTTGCCAGTTGCCAGAAGGAAGGAGGGGGGAGAGGATAGTTCTGAAGGAAGCAAGACAAAGGGATGGAAGAAGCTTTTCAGGGGTAGTGGGAGAGGGGTTTGTCTTGGAAGTTGTTGCAGCGAGCGTTTTGTCTCAGCGCAGTACCCCCAGGTCCGGCTAAAACTGCAGAAGGTGGGAGTTCTAAAAGCTTTAGTCTCTGGTGAGGGTGGAGATGGCGCAGCAGCTCTTGTCTCATTTTTGTAACACATTGGCATTCTGGTTTCAAACACATACAGTTTGATTTAGTTTGTCGTTTACTTAAGCTAAGTTGGCTCACTTTTACAATATCACGACACACACACATAGTTTAAAGCCCTATAGTTTAAAATGTAAAAAGTATTGGAGGATAAGAAATTTAGTTTAACTGGAATTAAGCCAATAAGTTTCTTTTCTTCTTTCCAAGTCCTATTGTGGCATTAAAGTTAGATGGAGGTATCACTATGTACAACTATTTTGTGATATAATAAGGGTGAAAAGAAGCCATCTATCTCTGTGGCTGAAGGGTATTAATGGTTTCTATGGGCTTCACTATGGAATGTAGATACACACATTCTAGCAAATGTGATGGCTCTGGACAGAAATAATAGGAGTCTTTGTGTTCCCAGAGCAGCTATGCAACAGGCTACATTCTTATTGAATATGTAATGAGCATAGTTTTAATTGGGCACAAGTATTTGCTAACATCCGTTATCTAATATCTGCCCCAGACTGGTAAATTATGTGATGTGTAAAGTTCTTAAAGCTACAGTCACTTCTCACATTTTGAGAAGCCTTTCTTTATTGCGTCCTTATATTCTTTTTATTCTCTCCATTAATAAAAATAAACCCAAGGATGAATAATGGAATTATATGAAAAGCTTTTTATTTTTGCTCCAAAATTAGATGGAGTTAAAATTGGTATCCTAAACCAGGGAGATTCCCAGCATAGTTTTGCTCTTGGGAACACTTAATGGGATTTGCTGCAAAACTCTTTTCAGATAAATAGTCTAGGATAAAATTTTTAATCTGAAACACATTTGCCAAACCAATTGAAACACAGCTATATGTGCCTTATTTTAGTCCTTGAGCATTTATGACCATTGTTCCTATAATATTTTCTGCAGAGTTATGAGTTAATATAAAACAATACAATATGAAAGATTCCCTGTTTTGGGATTTAATAAATGCTTCATTCTCTTCCATGAAATAGAATGTCACTTTGAAGATCTAAAAAGAGGTTAATAAAGTATCTTTTATATCTCTTTTAGGGCTTAACAGGAAGCCCAAATGAATTTTTTCTATTCCATTTTTAAACATTTTTCCATGAAGATGATAAGTGTCTCAACATTTTAATACTATAAGGCTATAAACTATAATGCAAATTATTAATAAACTGTAATCCAAGTTATTACAAGATAAGGAATATTAAACATTCCCTGGAGGGGAAATAAAATCTTATTTGCAAGATCACACATTCTGGTTTGGAATGTAGACTTCATAAATAGTGAAAACAAAGAAGAACAAGATCAGCAAGAAGTCTCTCTGTAGTTTTGTTCTGTGCAAACATTTTGGCCAGTCATTGTGAAACTGGTTAAGTAACTGAATTGACACAGTAACAAGTGAAGAAGATAGACACACCCATATAGGATGAGTCAGGGAAGTTTCAGGAGAAGAATTCACTAGAAAAGACAAAACAAATATAGTTCTTTTTCTTATTTGCCTGGCTGCACCTTTGCCTGTGCATATCCTGAATTGGAGGATTGAATAGCTACTTGATATAAATCTAGTCTTGTAACCTGGATGCCAGAAAATGAAATAGTTGCTCTGGATCCCAAGGATAAATATCAGAACATTTTCACAGAGAGAAAGGGAGAGAGAGAGAGAAAATGAACTTAGATATATGCTTAAACTTTTGAAGCACAAATTTCTGTTTTACATGTACTCATGTTACATGAAATTGTGAAATGAAATTTGCTCACCCTGATCATCATGTTATTCCATGGAATTAAATCGTAAAAACTCTGCAGCATTGATTTTCTAGATTTAAAAAATAATAAAACACTACTGATAAAAATGTAGATTCAAGAATAATTGAGCACTCATTACCATGTTAGTATACATTTATTTATTTTTAGGCTGTCTGTTAGTTCCTTTGAGTACAAACAATTGAGTCCCAGTTCAAATTTATAAATAGGAAAAGAGAACATAGCATAGTGTAACACAAAGTGATTTATAAACTTATTCAAGGGTCATAAAATTTGTCAATGTCTTTTCTATAGTAAAGAGACTAGGTTCATGTGATTAACTTAAAATGAATAAATGAGATAAACCGTAGACATTTGCACCCTCTATATCTTGTCTTTTCTCTCTTCAAAATAGGATGTGGACAATGCATCTCTGGCACGTCTTGACCTTGAACGTAAAGTGGAATCCTTGCAAGAAGAGATCGCGTTTTTGAAGAAACTACATGATGAGGTCAGTGGCATAGCTGTCAGTGAATGAATGAGGGGAAAGCTGCTCCCTGTCCACCTGACTGACCTTCTGTCTGTCCTTTCCCTCAGGAAATCCAGGAGCTGCAGGCTCAGATTCAGGAACAGCATGTCCAGATTTATGTGGATGTCTCCAAGCCTGACCTCACGGCTGCCCTGCATGATGTAGGTCAACAGTATGAGAGTGTGGCGGCCAAGAACCTTCAGGAGGCAGAAGAATGGTACAAGTCCAAGGTATGCAGTGAGTCTGTGTGGTAGAACAAAAGAAAAGCAATTCTGAAAACACTACACCTGTCTGTGATTTCTAACTATTTTTTAGCTTGGCTCAAAAGCTGGCTTTAACTTAAATCTTTTGCTACAGCCTCCCCACCATGCACTGTGCCTCTTTTAGAATAGTAGACCCTGTTTTCACTAATCTTTTACAGTACTTCAGAGAAATCCCCAACACCACTATATTTAAATGAGTTCAATAGAATGAATACTGTTTGAAAACTAAAGTCAGCATTCTAATGCTCTTTCTGTAACTTCAAAACATAAACTAGACATAGTTCAGAAAACACTGGGTCAGAATTATGATTTCTTTCCCTAAGAGTGAAAAGACTCGAATGTGGACAATATCCATTTCTGATTTCTTCCCAACAGTTTGCTGACCTCTCTGAGGCTGCTAACCGGAATAATGATGCTCTGCGCCAGGCAAAGCAGGAGTCAAATGAGTACCGGAGACAGGTGCAGCCTCTCACCTGCGAAGTGGATGCACTTAAAGGAACTGTGAGTACCACCCCATAGTAAAAGGAGGAAATTATGAGCTTGGATCCATTTTGTTGACCAAGCTAATAGTGACACCTGAACAAAATTTCAAGTGAAGAAAATTTATATATTTGTCCAAAGAAAATGAGTGCTCCAGATAGACGCACAAAGCACTAGATGGAATTCTTGGAGGTATTAGCTTAATCTGTGGTTGCTTGCAGTAAGAGAAACTTGCTGCTCACATTCTCCATCCAAAATTAGAGTGGGCACCCTTTTCCACTAATGGACCATTGTATACCATCTATAATTGGTTCTGGGAATAGCTAGGTGTTTCCAGGAAGTAACATCAGAAGCCCTTCTCACCTCCTGCAAAATGAGTCCCTGGAACGCCAGATTCGTGAAATGGAAGAGAACTTCGCCGTGGAAGCTGCTAACTACCAACACACTATTGGCCACCTGCAGGATGAGATTCAGAACATGAAAGAAGAAATGGCTCATCACCTTTGTGAATACCAAGACCTGCTCAATGTTAAGATGGCTCTTGACATTGAGATTGCCACCTACAGGAAGATGCTGGAAGGCGAGGAGAGCAGGTAGAGAACACAGACTCTTATGTGCGAATTAGTAGCTGGAGTTCCAAGGCACTCTGCCCCTCTTTTTATCTTTTGAACATTTCTTCAAGGTAACTCCTTTCCACTCCTTATAGATGAGGAACTTCAGGTTCAGAGGAAGCAACCTGCCACAGACAGAGCTAATAATAGCAGAACTGGAATTAGAACCCATAGTTTGTCAAAATCCACACTATTTCCCCTCTGTAATGTCTCTAGTTTATGTCTCTGTGAGGAAATGCTTGAAATAAAAATTTAAATGTACTAATGGGACCAACCACAGGTAAATAGTTATGAGACACATCTCTAATGTGAATTGCAAGAGTAATTTTTATTGGATGAAAATGAGGAGTATATAAATTTATTCCTTGCTATTAGAGGATAACAATTTTACTGTTTTTCTTTTTTATAGGATTTCTCTTCCTCTTCCCAACTTTTCCTCCCTGAACCTGAGGGGTAAGCATTTTATTTCCTTTTTTGAAAACTTTCAACAGGTTATGACCTTGAATAAAAGCTGTACATACTCAGTGCAGCAGTATATTCCCAGCAAGAATAAAAGAAGAAATCCATATCTTATCTGTTTATGGTAAAGCCCTCATTTTTTCTGATACCTGAAAAATGCCAAAATGTCAGAAAACATGCATAATTTTCAAATCCAAATACTCTCTTGAATGTTACACTTCAAGTTAAATGTAAACTTAATTTTGCTCCTTCCTAATGGAGTACACTGTAACATTTCATTCATGAGGGCAAGGAGGTATTAGATAACTTGTTTTTCAAACAGATAATATATCGTAGAATTATTTGGGAATAGCACTTTTTTTTCAAACAATTGCAAAATAATCAATTCTTTGAGTAAAATGGGTTACATTTTTTAAAAGTTTTATTTTTTGTATTATTTATTTAGAAACTAATCTGGATTCACTCCCTCTGGTTGACACCCACTCAAAAAGGACACTTCTGATTAAGACGGTTGAAACTAGAGATGGACAGGTTGGTATCTTTAAAATTGAAAAATGGAAAAAATAATTAAAACAAACAATAACAAATTAAAAGAAAATAAATAAAATGGAGTAATTTCAGAAGGGTATCAATCCCCTTTCAAGTCAATAAACCTATATATCAGAAATAGCTAGCTAATTTGAGAAGTTGCCTTTTCTTCCTTTCATGCCTGCTACAAGAATAAACTGCTTGTTCCAGCAATACACATGGCCTAGTAATTATTTGGCTCCAGGATGAGATTGTATAGTAATTCTCTTCCTTCATTCCAGAATTAGCAAACTGTTGTGGTACTTAATTTGAAATGGAAGTAAGACTTCCTTAAGTTACTTCCTATACTACTTCACCACATTACCTCAATATCAGGATTGTTTTTATCTTGGACATATGGCCCTGTCTTAATGACTGTTGCCTAAATACTTCTAAACCTCTTCATTTATTATAAGAATGTGCCTACAGATCAATTGGTTTCTTGTTACCGCTCTGTACTAGGAAATACATGGTTGCACTTTAGTGTAATCATGAAATCTTCCCTTACACATAAATTTAAAATGTACTTGCTATTCATTTTAATATGCCTTTATTGCTTTTAAGTTTTACTGCATAGAGTTTTTATGGCATCCTTCAAAAACACAGGTTTTTGAAAAGTTTTCTTTTGGTATGTCATAAATTCCATGGATAGTTACTTTGCCTATAGATGACAGGCATTTTGTACATGTATCAGTCCCTCTATGCTGCAATTCTTACCATGTAGAATCAGTGCGACCTTCCACATGGCACAATAAATTATATATGTTTAATAAGATTTTTCTTTGCTGTGATTTATGGAATAATTTAAACTTTTGCATGTAGTATTATATTTGATTTGAGTTTTATTTATTTTTAACAGGTTATCAACGAAACTTCTCAGCATCATGATGACCTTGAATAAAAGCTGTACATACTCAGTGGAGCAGTATATTACCAGCAAGAATAAAAAAATCCATATCTTAAAGAAACAGCTTTCAAGTGCCTTTCTGCAGTTTTTTAGGAGCGCAAGATAGATTTGGAATAGGAACGAGCTTTAGATCTTAACAACCGACACTCCTAAAAGATTTAGAAAAAAAGTTTACAACATAATCTAGTTTACAAAGAAGTCTTGTGCTAGAATAATTTTTAAAAAGTATTTTTGAATACCATTAAAACTTCTTTTTTTCAGCAAGTATCTGAGCAACTTGTTTCTGCTTCAATAAATCTTTAGAAAAACTTTTCTACGGTGTTATTTACTGTATAACATTAGAACAATTATCTCTTTGATCCTATTTGTTAATTTGCCACTAAAATAATATTTAGGTATTAAGTTAGTAAATTCTATTTCTTTATGCTCACTTCTTTTCAGTTGTTACTATTATCTTTTAAATTTAGGCTGGCAGTGTTCAGTGGTAAGATACAGGTTCAATCCTGTACACCAAAGAAAAAATTTACAATTAGATACAATATAGATGGCCCGCCACTCAGGATGGTTCAATGAAGAATTTTTTTACTTCCTAATGAACAAAAATCCCTGTGCATTCAGTAGAAATTGTACTTCTGGTCTTTTTCTAGGCTAGTGATATATGGTAATATACTCTTATATGCAGTGAGCCACAGCTCCCAGTCTACCACACAAAACAAGAGACACTGCACTATACTGTGTTGCTGAGCTTGTTTGTAGGTTAAGTTTATTAAATGCATTTTCAACTTACAATGTTTTCAATTTCTGATGAGATTATTAGAATAATACCCAGATGTAAGTAGTTGGGAACCTGTGTAATAAAATGACGTGTGCAAAATTGATAGACCTCTTTATAACATGAGTTCAGCTGGATCCATGTTCACGTGTAATTTCAAGTCCAGAGACTTCATAAAGTTAAAAAATGCAAACTTCTTTTTCTGTATGTGCAGCACAAGATTAGTACAAATTCCACTATGGGATTTGAATCATTAAGCAATGACCAAAGTTGCAGGAAATGCAACTTCCACTTGCAGGATGTAGAGAAATGGGGCAAGTTCACCAAGTTTCAAGTTATGAAAAGTGGCGTGCTTTGGTGTATGCGGTTGTATGAGCATAAATAACATGTAAACTTGTATTTACATCTATAGATTTAAACTTTTAAAATAGAATTCTTCCCTCAGGCCTGCCCTTTCAACCAGCTGATCTGTCATTAAAGTTGGCACCTGCAGAGTTAATAGAATAGATATTTTAATGACCTTTGTGTTTGGAAAATGGTATCAGACACAAAATAAAAATCCTTGCCTTTTCAACTGGGGAGATGAGATTATTACATGTACATCACATGGCCAGACAGTGCTAACTGTAAGTGTAATAAGGTTTTAAAACCTGGAGCACTAAGAATAAGTAGTGTAGTCATAAAAAGCTTCCTATAGACCTGCCATGGGGCAGACCTTAGGAAAGTTCATAAAATTTAGAGAAATAGAAGAAGGAAGGTATTGCCCAGAGGCAAGAGAGTTGTTATAATGGTTGACAGTGTGTATTTTGGAGTGAAACTCCTTTGGGTACATTCCTGGACTTCTCTAAACCACCATTTCCTGTATCTTTATTATTATTATCCCATATCCTTCAGAAATAATACAGTAGACATATGTTGTAATTTTTTTCTGTGCTTGCTGTATCCCTCTCTGAAGTTGCTGAGGGGAATAGTAATAGTTCACGGGAATTCTTGCTTATAGGCAGCTATGTTAGCTGTGATTTTTATCATTTTGTGACAACAGGCACAGCAGAAGTAAAGAAATGATTGGCCACTGAAGTGACTCCTAGCTAGGGTGACTTTGAACCCTGACTTGCCTGGAGTAGTCATAGTTCACACCTGTGTGTCAGCACAATTATTAGAACTGCCCCTTTCAGACTCACAAATGTACCATTTCAGACAATAGGTTACCCCTGTCATCCTATCCTTAGAATAATCTAGTAAGAAGGCTATTCTGTTCATATTGGGATTTCTTGAGTGTGGTTGACCCCTATTCCAACAACTGCCATGGTATGATCTGCTTCACCAGTGTAAACTAGCAGATATCTAAGCCCTTAACCCATTAAGCCCCAAGTTCTGAATTCTGCAAATATTTTAATGCAGTTGACACAGGTGCATTAAAATAAGTTGGAAGTCATAACCAAGAGCCTATATATATTATTAATTATATAATTAATATAATTATTATATTAATATCAGATTTAATAATTAAATTCTCATTTTATATTATATAATTATATATCAGATACTATATGTGAATTTTTATAAGTGTTCTACATCTAAGATAATGGGACAAAATGGATCAAGAAACCTTTTCTATTTGATTTTTGGTTTTGTTCTCAGTCTTTTAGCCATGCTCACCATGTTCCCCCCTCAGCATCCTGACCCTATTTCCTTTCTCACTTTGTTCGGTTTATATGAATGTCATCCCAGGAAGCCTCAGATTCATGTTGGTTTTCTTCACACAAATGACCCTTTAGTATTTAAAAGGAATTAAGAAGTCAGTCACAATTTGTTTTGTTTTGTTTTAAGGGAAGAGAGAATTCATGACAAGGAGTTTGGCCCATACCCTTCAAGACTACTGGGGTCCCCATCCTTCAAAATCCCTTATAGCTCTTTCAAAAATCACATCCCAGAAGTGGAAAACATGAGCTGGCCTCTCTTATCTGTGACTGTCAGAAATTAGACCTTAATGAAAAGGCCTCACAGGAGCCCATGTCATAGGAATTAAAATCTCATTAAGTCTTCTTTTATTTTTGTCTTTAATTATGCTGTTAGCATTTTCCTTATCTTCCACTTTGAAAAACTCATAAAAGAAACCATGTTCTCACCACCTAGGGTGAAGCAGAGATTAGTGCTGGGTTCTTTTATATATAACATTATTCCAAGATTAAAGGAGATAACAGAAAAATGTAGAGGGTGGAGAGAAGGAAATTAAGACATAAAGGATACTTCTGTAGAAAGTTACCCAGGGTACTGTTAAATCCAACTCAGTTTTCTCACAACCATGACAAATGGAAGAGACTGCTGGTGTATGAAACAAATGTCTTATTTTACCCTGAAATATACAATAGTAATCTCCCTTTCCACAACCAGACTTTTAACAAAGCCACTCAGAAAACAAAATCTCTTTTCTAAGACTGTGAGATTAAGGGAGTAAAGAGGAGAGGAAGAAGGGGAGGGACACCATCTTCTATTACAGCTATGGTCTGAATGCTTGTGTTCTCCCAAAATGCATATGGTGGAACCAAAGTCCCAATGGATGGTATTCAGAGGTGGGGCCTTTGAGGTACGAGGTCAAGAGGGCAGAGCTCTCATCAGTGAAATTGGTGCCTTATCAAAGAGGCCTGGCAAAGCTTATCTGGTCCTTCCACTAGCAGGACACGGCATGAAAGCACCATGTATAGAGTAGGACTCGGGCCCTCACTAGAGGTGGAATTTGTTGGTGGCATGGTCATAGACTTTGCAGCCTCCTGAATCATAAGAATTTAGGTTTCTGTTATTCCTAATACACCAAATATAGGCATTTTGTTACAGCAGCTCAGACAGACTAAGCCTTCATGGGCTTCTTAAAGTAAGCAAGAAAAGCAAACAGTATGTCCAAGAGAATGCTGTCTCTCCAACCTGCCTGACCTCGACTAAATGAAGGGTCTGAATTGTTCTGCTCATGCTTCCATAACAAAATAGAGCACATAGGGTGGTTTAAACAACAGGAGTTTAGTTTCTTATTGTTCTAGAGATCAGAAAGTCTGAGATCCAGGGGCTTGCAGAGAGATATAGAAAACCTGACAGTCTTTCTTGAAAAAAAAAATAAATAAACAACAGATGGTATAACACTTGAATTCTGCCAAACATTTAATTTGCAAAATTCAAATCATAAACACTTTCAGATCATAAAAATGAGGGAACATCTTCTAATTCATTATATGAAGATAGTTGACTTAGTCATTGGTGATACTACAAGAAAATACCTGAGAATGGATAATTTACCAAGAACATACATTTATTTCTTACTGTTCTTGGAGACTGAGGGTCCAAGATCAAGGATGCAACAGGTTTGGTGTCTGGTGAGGGCCTGGTCTCTGCTTCCAAGGTGCTTCATTTTCATAGCATCCTCTGGAGGAGATGAATGCAGTGTCCTCAAATGATGGAAAGGATAGAAGGGGTGGAAAGGGATGAATTTCTGGCAAGCCCTTTCATAAGGGCATTTAATCTCTTTCATGAGAATAGAGCTCTCATGACTCAGTCACCTCCTAACTGTCACACCATCCCTCCCAATACTTCATATTTCATCGTGAACGTTGGAAGGGACACAATTACAAAACTAGACAAAGACACCAAAGCTGATAAACACGGGACGTCAACTTTATTCATGGAGACAGATACACATATCCTCAAGACATATCAGCCAACCAAATTGTGTTGACCCAGGTTCTTTGAAAAAACAAAAGTTGGGACCATATGCAGAAGTGATCTATTTAGAAGGATAAATTGGAAGGAACATCAGTAGATAGGCAAGCCTTCAGGCTGTGACGCAGGCCTGACACCAAGAAAGGATACAGGGAAAGAGGGAGCAACTGCAGTAGCCTCAGACTGCAGTGCAGAAAATGTCTCAACCAAGTCAATGAGGGATCCTCAAGTCAGTCTCACATCAGGGGAATCTCAAGGCCCAGAAGGAATGGGTCACTACCATTTTCACCATGTACAGTCCAGAGGAAATGTATCTTGACCCAAATGTTGTAGCAAATCCAGAGAAGCAGCAGGGGGCGCTGTCAGTTAATTATGCCCCCTGAAGCACAGGATGTTACTGATGTATTTTCCTTGCCGCTACTCAAAGCTAGCAATGTGTTTTTAAAATGTCTGTATGTATTATAAATACATCAAAATCATAGATAAATTTGGCATAGCTCAGAAATGCAACATTTTTAAATATTCAAAGCGATGAACAGAATTTAACATTTTAATAGATTGAAGAGAAGACCCTATGATCAACTTGATAGATACATTAAAAAATCTACAAAATTCAACATCTAGTTAAATATAAAAATGCAAAGACCTTTTTAAACTTGATGACAGGTAACTATAAGAAACCAAGTGTATACACAGAAACAACTGGAACAAAGAAACTTGCTATCCCCACTCCTACTCAATGTTATACTACAGGAAAAAGTAAAGAATTAAAAGACTAGAAAATAAAGAGGGGAGATTAACAGGCCAGAAATTGTAAATGACAAGATTGATTATTTCGAAAACTCAAAACTATTTACAGACAAGTTATGTATGAAGAAAAAGCAAAGGGCCAAGAGAAGATGAGACACTCCTTGATAAGACAAGAAGTAGAACATCGAGGTAGGAAAATGTCCTGATACACAGTGGTATCTTGTAGCAAAATATAGTGATGTAGATTGATATAGAATAGACACAAAGAGAATTTAATGGAGTATGCCAAAATCAGCACATGCATGAAAATTTTATTTATGATAAGGATTGTTCTAATAAGTATTAATTGAAAAATAATTTTACTATGGGTTTTTAACAAGGAAATGGGATCATTATATACTAGTTTTATTCCACTGGCTTTCTGTACTATGGGCCCAATGTTCTCTTTCTGGCCACTTTCATCTTAAACTTGAAGCAAGTCCCTCCTTGGAGAAAAGAAATGATGACTAGGTAGTTTTAATGTCCCTTTCTCACTCTCTAAAGATTATTAAATACACAAATTTTGTATCTAATTGTTCACTATGAATATATATGAGTGTATATATATATATAGTCTAAAGTTCATTTTAGGAAGCTAGCCTTATGTTTGACAATTTTTAAAGTCTTTCTTTTCCTGTTCATTGACTCTTTAACCTGTGCACAACACAATTCCAATTAAATACAGGTACTATAAGCTGCAGTTATGTCATGGAACACGTGCAGGTTTGGGAGTATAGTCAGATAATTGAACATTCTCCCCACTACCTCCAAATAAATTCTCTCTCCCTCTGTGATTCATTGATCATAAGTTGGTTTACTATGAGAGAAAAGAAACGGATAGGTTGAAGCTTTCCCCATGTGGTAGATAGGATGAACTGCCTATGAAACAATACAATCTGCCCAAGGCAAATTTCATTTCAAAATGTTTCTCCCTGTGGGATCTGACAGAAGCAGGCAGTTTTTGTTCCAATGGCCAGGAGCATTAGCAAATCAAATTCTGCCTGTTGTGTGTTGTCACCTATCAAGCCTATGAGTTACTGTTTGAGTTTGGTTTTCTTTTTTCTTCTTCTTCAAACTGACAGAGCAAAGTGGAAGCAGAATATGTCATCCATGCAGTTCCAGTCTGTTCTATTCAAGAATTCGACATGCTCAGGCCTATGTTTGGCTTTCAGAACCACATGCCTCCTCCCCAGTCCTCTTTTTGTCCAATAGCCCAGTGCATTTATTTCTAGGTCTTTGACTAGCCAGACATTGTTGCTCTCAGCCCTGATATTTCTATGTAGTTTCTTTTGGGCTACTTCTCCTTTCATGCCAAGTTTATTCATGTATCCTATCACTGGGACATCTCCCCAACCATCTCCACCATCTTTTAAGATCATTTGTGAATGTGGCAGCAATGGTTGGCAGCAACCATTTCTAAATTTTCAACTTAGACCCACAAATTGAGCCAACCTACCTGTAAACCAAGCTCAAGTTATTTCTCTTTCAGTTGGTTGGCACCTCTGCCCAGATGACCACAGATGTGAACTGGGGAGGGAGACTTATGTGTGGAATATGTTGCTCCCATAGCCCAAAGGGATCTAGCCAGTGGTGTGCTGTTCTCTGAAGAAAAGAAATGCAGCTACATTATTCTTTTTCACTCTAGAGAGAATATTCAGGTATACCCCTGACTACTGAGTCTCTAATACTTTATTGAAGGGGCAGGTCCCTGACTCTTCCCAGGACCTTTATCTGACCCTCTGGAGCATGTTTGTTACCAGGGGACACTAAACTTCACTTCCCGGTCCTGCTCAATCAGCATAGTGGCATTGATGGAGTGGATCAATGGGATGCTCAGTGGGATGTCTAGATATCTTTGGATTACATCACAACTGACAATGGAGAGTGAAAAGAAGCTGAAGCAAAACTGTAAACTAATGTTTCGGTCTATTTTATGGGAATACAGATTGCTCTGAGACAAATAGAGTAAAATAAAAATACAAACGACATTTGCTAAATTAATGGAGCACATCCTTTACCTGAGGAATTTTTAGTCTGCTCTAACAACACTGCCATGTTCGGCACAGCAGCTGAAATTGGGGCTATTACTTGGCTGAATGTGCAGTAATCTCCATTCATGTTGCTGGATCTAGCCAGCTTCTGCAAGGCTCAGAGACTAATGGATTAAATAGATACGATAGAACCCCCCACCCCATCCCCACATTCTTTTGGGTTTTTTAATGATGGCGTTTATTTTTGCTATTTCCCTGGGATGTGATATTGTGATTTATTACCCTAGATGAAGGGTGAAGGGAGAAAGATTCATAGACTTCTGTTTGGTCTTTCCTACTATGGTAACTCTTACCTCATAGGCCAATGTCTGTCTCAATGTGGAGACACCTAAACTTTCAAGTATGTTGCTTCAACAATACACTCAGGGACTAGAAAAAGTACCAGTGGGCCCATTGTGAACTAGACATTTTCTAGACTGCTTCCTGACCCCTATAATCCTCCAATTTAACACAAGAGTTTGCTGCTCCTTTGGATCTCTGATACTATTGTCAGTTGTGACCATGTGTCTGAAAGTCCTCAAAAGGTCTAGGCATTCTCTCATTCCCCAGTGTGCAGTTACTCCAATAAATGGCTGCAGGACCCTGTCCCTTTGAAGGACTTGGGACATGTTACAGAAGTTACTATTGCAGCATTTGCAGGGTTCTTTCTCTTAAGCTACCCCATATCTCTTCAGTCAATGTGTCTAGATCTGAAAGTTGACTTAAGAAAACTAAGCAAGGGATCAAAACTTTTTTACTGGGTGACTGCCACCTGCCTCCGGCTCCTCCATTCTTTCTTTCCTCTGGTTGTTGAAGTTAAGAAGGCCCGTTGTTGATTAATTCTGTATTTTGCCCTGAAAGAAGCCAGGTTCTATGACTCATCTCCACAATGTCCTGAGAGTCAAGCCCCCTAGAAGGCCCTTTCATCCTTGCCAGTCTTTACCGTCATGGTGGCTCCCTGGCATCTGATAGCTAAGGGATGCCACATGGCCTCATCTTCACACTTATAACCAAGCCCAGCTCTGTGTCTGCCTTGCCTACTGTCAGCCTTGGCCTATGGAACTCATCTTACCATCTGCTTTCTCTGACCACTCCTGGTCCCAACTGTGTCTGTTCAGATCTTCTAAGAAGTAGAAGCCAAGACAGCATTAGATGGTTAAGATGCTTATTAGATGCAATATTTAGGGCAGATAAAAGGGCCTAGGGTGGGGCCGGGGATGTGGCTCATGCGGTAGCGCATTCGCCTGGCATGCGTGCGGCCCGGGTTCGATCTCAGCACCACATACAAAGATGTTGTGTCCACCGAAAACTAAAAAATAAATATTAAAATTCTCTCTCTCTTTCTCTCTCAAAAAAAAAAAAAAAAAAAAAAAACGGGCCTAGGGAAACTATAGCTAGGGAGAGCCTTTAGAACCCAGTGCAAGTTTGCCATCTGTGAAGGGTAGGGGGAAGAATGGATTAGAGGCTCTTCTTATAGTGCTTCTCTAAGAAAATCATTGACCAGAACAATGCAGTCGGGGAGGTGGTTTGAGCTAAAGTTGTTCATTAGAGGAATCGTTCCTGAGGCAAATGGACCCACCATGATCCATCACTGGTGCAAACAGCCCAGAGGTAACAGTGGTTCTGAGCAGATGCAGAGGGACATACTGAGGTGACAGTCAGTTGGCTGTGTTCTACAGTGCCCTCTCTAGAAAGAACATCCACAGTTACCTGCTTGTCACTAGAAACAATGGTTCTTATTAAAGAAGAATATTTACTTAAATGAAGCATGATCTGTTAATATTCCTCCAATCTGCCATTGAGGGGAAAAATACGACGTTGTCAGATAGGACATTGTTCCTTTTTCATCCTCTCATTTTTCAGACTGTGCTTTGGCTCTGTCTGCATTTGAGAACAGAAATCCTGTGTATCCATTCATCTTCTCAGGGCCTTCTCTAATTATCAAAGGCCTCCTTGCTAAAGCTCTGAAATTATCATTTTCTTTTAATGTCACTTCCTCAAAGTAACTTCCCTTGATCTTTTTCATTTTTCCCCCGTTCATCTACCTTATTTTTCTCCTAAACACTTTTTTTCCCTCCAACACATGCATTACTCTCCATCATTATATACTTACTTGTTTGCTTAATTGATGACTTTCTGGAACCCCTTTTAGAATGGAAGTCACATGAGCTCAGGAGCCTTCTTGGTCTGTTCATTGATGTATCTTCACATTCATCAAATACTGCCTGGTATACAGTATGTACATTATAGATGATGGCTGAATAAATAAATCAAATCTAGGAAGGCCAACTTCTCTCTACAGGTCTAAAACCAGCCCTTGGGGTGGGAAATGTGGAGAGAGAGAAAAGATGTTTTCCCAGTTATACGATGGATACCTCACAGTCATCCTATAAACCAAGCATTAAAATCCCCATTTTACCACCACTACCACCAAAACAAAACAAAACAAAACAAAAAAACCAAAACCCTATTTTACAACTGAGAAAGCTGAGGTTGATAGAAGTTAAGGAATATTGAAAAGGTGGCCCAGCTAGTAAATTGTAAAGCTGTAAATCCAGTTCCAAAATATGTGCTCTCAACCAATATAAAATACTAAACTAAACTAAAAAAAAAATCTAGCTTAAAAATACATTAGGTTCTCAGAAACACTAAAACTACTAAATTTTCAAACTTCTTGAACATAATGACTCTTAGCATCAATCTACAAAATTACCAAATTATAAAACAGGCATTGTGAATAATCCTAAAGCACTTCTGAATTTTCCAACCCAAAACCGATTGCATCCTCTTTTTGCAAAGTGAAGTAAACCTGTTTGCTAATCAAGCCTCCACAGGTTTTAAATGTTCCACATAGAATATTAGAAATCAAGAGAACCATTAAGTCATTACCTAGTGCCAAATTGAGTGCTACAGTGTACTTTTCTGGTATTTTAACCTGTCTAGCATCTAATGATTCAGAAAGTGTTTCTTTTATTTAATCCCTCTCAGAATTTTTATCCCTCACTAGAAGCTACTAATAACCTCCCTTGTCAGGAAAGCAAGTTTCTTCAGATACCTGTAAGTAAGTCTCTTAAAATACCAGTCAAATGATTTCATGTGATTAATCTAAAGCAAAGTTTCTTTTTTTTTTTTTTCAAGGAGCAGAATCATTCTATTGTGATGAAGATGGATAGGAAAAAAACTGCAACTGCTGTGGTGTCCAAAGAAACACCGCCATCTACTGGTGGGTCTAGAAGTCACAGGGCTTTTCCAAAGGCCATATTTAGCTTCAGGGAATTGGAAGGATTAAAACCCAATGGATATTCATCAGTGTTTCTAAAAACCTAATCTAAGTAAAATAATAATAATAATTGTGATTAGTACACAATAATATTATTATTAATAATCATAATATTATTAATATACTTTATTATATTAATATAATATGGTTGATATAATAAGTTGACATTATACTATTAATGATTATATATTATTAATAATAATCACAATTATAATTATTTATATAACATTTAAGACTATCTACTGACTTCTGCATTATTTATTACAGTCCTTTAATTCACTAGGTAGATGGAAGATTTTTGATTAAATCCTGTACCTGAAATGTATAGTCAGAGAAGTTCAGTCCAGGAAAGAGTGAAATGAGCAAAATTCTGTTGTTTTTATGACCTCAGAACACACTGGCTTAGTCAGATTTTTGCCGCTGTGACCAAAAGACCTGAAAAGAATAATTTTAGAGGAGGGTAAGTTTATTTGGGGCCCACGGTTTTAGAGGTCTCAGGCCATAGGTGGCCAACTCCATTGCTCTGAATCCAAGGTAAGGCAAAACATCATGGTTGGAAGGTGTGGCAGAAGAAAGCACCTGACAACATGGCACCAGGAAGCAGAGAGAGACTTCTTTCACCAAGGACAAATATGTACTCGACAGGCACATCCCAAATAACCCACCTACTTCAGTCTTACCCTACATGCCCTAGTTACCCCCCAATTAATCCATACCAGAGGATTAATGCACTGATTAGGTTAAATCTCTCATAACCCAATAATTTCACCTCTAAACCTTCTTATATTGTCTCATGCCCGAGTTTTGGGGGACACCTCATATCTAAACCATAACACATACTTTGTCAAAAACAATTCTTCAAAAATCAGTAATAACATTGGGAAATTATACAGCTTTGTCAGAAGATGAACCTGTGTCCAAATTCAGGAACCTCCATTTATTGGCTTTGTCATTACAACACTACTTAATCTCTCTGAGGCTCAGTCCTCTCAACTGAAAAAGAGGATTAAAGATAGTTATCCTGACCAACTCTAGCAATAAGAAGACACAATTAACATGAAATGCTTGTTCACACTGAATACTCAGTAATGGGGTTATTACGTTTAATGAGTAGAAATATTCTGGGACCATTTGCTTCTTGCCGACCCAACTGGGATTTGGAGAGTGCTTGTTCAACTTCAATTTGCACTCGAATCACCAGGTAATCTCGTTACAGTTAGCTTCCCTCACCCTTTCCTCCCCTCTCCCTGATCTCCTCCTGTTTCCTCAATAGTGTACCTGTTACATCTTTTTTTCTTTTTCTTTCCTAGATTCCACATATGAGGAAAAACATATGATTCTTATCTTTTTGAGTTTGGCTTATTTTGTTTAATCTGATCTCCAGTGAGGGATTTTTTTTTTTAATGAGGTTAAATGAAAAAGCAGGTGGGAAGTAGGTTTCCTACTTGATATGTCTTTTGTGTCTTGGGATATCTGAAGGTAACTAACTTAGGAATCTAACAACAACAACAACAAAAAAAAACTATTAGAAATTGGAAGACAATAAATATATAAAAAGATGGATATAGCAAATTAAATGAAAAAAAAAGAGAGAGAATACACTTGTTAAGGCTCTCATAAGAAGCAACATAATATTCTGAAAATAAACAGAATTTAGTCAATTTGATTATTTTAGTACTGGTCTTAGCTTTATCTTATACTACAAAATAGCTTCAACTTTAAAATATTTAGCAAATTCTCTTTGGTAATTATTATTTGTTGTGGTTGTTAAAATCATAACAATGAAAGTCAATCACTTAACCTTCTTGAGTATATGGAGCCTTAAAATGCTTATTAACTAAATTATTTTGGGAATTTGATGGTGTCGATTTCTTCCTTTTTTTATTAGCAGTTAGGACAATTGAAAATAAGCACCTAACTAGATCTTTGCCTTTACTTTTCTTTCAGTTGCTTTCAGTGGCCATATGCAACCTACCACAAAACTTTTTATGTTTATCCAGTGATTTTATTTACATCATACTTTATAATTTATGCTCACAAATACTCTAATATTACACAATTATAGCTATTGTTTTTGACATATTTCTAGGTCTTCATATTCCACATACAGCTTAATATTTTTTATGACTAGTTAGGTAGCATTAATTAGTCAATTTATATCAGGTATTTGAAATTTTGTTTTGATTTTTAAAAAGTGTCATAATTTTTTATCTCCAAATATTTAAGATTATACAAGTATAAGTTATGAAAATAGTAAAATTGTATCTCTAAATCACTCTAAACACATATATTCTTTCAAATATTAAACTGTCTAATAATTTTTCCTTATTAACTTAAATTTATATTTATTTAAACAAAATTAGAATTTTCACAAATGCAAGAATACTTAAAAAGATTAACCATATAAAACAATTGAAGTTGTCTGTGAATTGAAATAAACTAAGTTCTCTTCCTAACAACAGGAGCCAGGATAACATATCAAAAACAATTCTGTAAATGCAGCATGAAAAAAAAGATACATGTTCACTTTTTCTACCAGGATCCAGGAAAAATATTTATAGCAATCCAATTAAATAGCATAAAAATAATGTATTTCTCAATCATCATCATTATTATTATCATTACTTTGGACATTAGTATTTGTCGGAGACCAGCTCCAACAGGGGGTCTCAGGAGACGAACGGATGGTGAGGAGTGGGCGAAAGAGGGGGTGGAGAAACAACACAGACACCAAAGTGAAGGTGTTGATCCCAATCTTTACTTGTGAAGTTGATCATATATACTTTTCATTTTGGCAGGCTTACAGTACTTTGTGGTTACAAAACAGGAATCATTATTCAAACAAAACAAAATATTACATAGCTACAATTAGAATAGAAGAATGTATCTTGGCTTATGCATAAGCAAGCATGTGTACTTTCAGTTCGCGTTTTGCTTTGAGCAGTTTCTGCTTAGTTAACTTTTAATAATAGTTACAAATGTCCCAAACTATTGGCCTATACCTTGACTATTCTTTCTTGACTTACTGACTGGAACCGGTGCTATGGTTACAGCAAGGGGTTGACTTGTTATTACTTTTATTCAAACAAAAGTAAGAGCACAAGCCATTGTGCACAGGAACAAGAACAAGTTGCCCAGTACTAAGCACTAATCTATCTTCTTAACATTAATTTTTCTTCTCTAGATTTTAATTTAATTTCTCAAAAACTTCCCTGACAGGAATACAGGGAGTTTTTCTTTAGACATTAACAATTTACACTCCACAGCTGAATCATTGCATTTAGAGCAAACAGATCTATGCTTTAGAAGTAGTTACATTAATTGGGAAAGTCATGATTTTTCCTTTATACTTAATGGTCATATGAGAAATCAAAACTATACTTATTAAAGGAATACAAAAACAAATCATCCCATTCCCAGAAACATACTGCGCTCCTCCAGAGGATGGACGCCTTGCTCCATCCACCTCAGTAGGGCCTTGCCATTGCCTGAGTCAGGGGAGGGGCGCAGCAAGTATTATTACTATTAACATAATCATTTGTTTTTCAGTCATTCTTTGTGTTTGTCATGAGTTAGTTTAGTTGTTATCTTCCTTTGCCAATATTCTGGCAAAACAAGTATTACATGTCCCCTATCAAGATGGAAGATGGTAACCCAGCATGGTGGTGCACACCTATAATCCAGAGGCTCTGGAGGCTGAGGAAAAAGGATTGCAAGTTCAACGCCAGCCTCTGCAAAAGCAAGGCACTTAGCAACTCAGTGAGACCCTGTCTCTAAATAAAAATACAAAATAGGGCTGGGATGTGGCTCAGTAGTTGAGTGTCCCTGAGTTCAATCCCCAGTAATCCCCGCAAAATGTAAGTTAGTACTGATTTATGGCCAAACTAGAAGTACAGTTGACAGTTTTGTGAAAATTGAGAAATTTTAGAAGAATATACTTTTAAAAAGCATGATATAAAACTCTTTTATAAAGAAACTAATCACTCTCTGATATAAATGTGTATCTTTATGGAAAATGCTCTTAATATTCATTAATGCATCATTAGATCAGAATATACATATTACATGTCTATATTATTTCTGGATTGATAATATCTCAAGAAAAATACAATTGAACATGTGATTTTATATTAAAAACATATAATTATAACATAAAATTTAGCTTCAGAATAAATATACCAATGAACATTGCTGTTCTAACTAAATTGAACCATGACAATAGAAAAGTGAACAAGTAGACCCTCAATCTCTATGAACTTCACACAAATTAGGAGCCCCTGTTAAAGGAGAAACTTATTGTACCTATTATTTAATGTGCAGTTTGCAGAATCTAGAGTGGAATAACATACTCTACACTTCGATTCAAATTACTTTGGCCAGTGACATTCTCAAAGGGGATCACAATAACTAAATGATAATAACAACAATAATTTCCTGGGTATACTGCTACAAGGGCTTTTCCTGTCTCCAGCTAATAAATCTTCCAAATGCACAAGAAAGAGGTTGGGAAGGGATGAACATTTGTTAATGGTGAGGAAAACAAAATGCTATTTTAATCAATGGGATATGGTGGAACACTTTGCTCCAAAAACAGTACAAAGGGAGCCTGAGTAGCAATGTTC
Organism: Ictidomys tridecemlineatus; assembly: GCF_052094955.1. Taxonomy (NCBI): domain Eukaryota; kingdom Metazoa; phylum Chordata; class Mammalia; order Rodentia; family Sciuridae; genus Ictidomys; species Ictidomys tridecemlineatus. The sequence continues at coordinate 122,016 of NW_027521507.1, forward strand.
AAACTAACATCAGCATAGAAGAGGTGCTTTTATTATTTAATAAGTATCCACATTTTGAGATGAATGGCTTGTGGGTATAGTACATTGAGAAAAAGTGCCATGATTATGGAAAAGTCATTTGGCTAAAAGCTAAGCGATTACTGATTAATGAACTAAATTAAATAAGCTTAAAACATTAATTAAAGGTAAATGTTTAATGGTTTTAAAGATTAAGCAAATGAGTACTATATGCTAATGCAAAGGTAAACAAAAGCAAAATAATTCTACTTAGATGTGACTATAAAATATTAATAGAAGGCATACAAATTAGGTCATAGAAATGTTATAATGTTTTAATGGCAACATCAATATCTTAAGAACCACATACTAATGAAAGAAAAATCTGGAATTGAGACATGCTTTATGTTTAAACAAAAATATGCTTTACTTCCCAAATATATACATATACTCAAGGAAAAGACTTAGATCTGTATATATATGTGTGTGTGTATGTATATCTGTATATATATGTGTGTGTATGTATATTTGGCATATATTTTACTTGAATTGTTGGAAAAATAAATAAATGCATTGTTCAAAAATAATTTTTGAGAACTTATACAGTTTTATTTGCAATTTATTTGCAATAAAAAATAAATTAGCAAATTACCATATAATTTTGAGTTTGTTTGTTTTGTTGTTGTTGTTGTTGCTATTATTTTTTGCTGTAACACATTCTGAAAATAAAATATCTAAATTAAATCTTACACTGGCTATAATCTGGAATAACCTGGGTTAAAAAGTTAAATTTTCTTAAATCTTACAACTAAATAATCTCAGAAGGATGCTCAAAATATTCATATACAGATCATAAAATGAATCTTAGAAAACTCATATTCCCCTGGAAAAGAGTTATCAAGTTCTAAGGTAATTCATCCTTTTATTTACTTATATATCAGAAAAAAAAATCCAACATTTTTTAAAAAGTCAAACTATACCCCCCCCTGCAAAAAAAAAAAAAAAACAAAACTATACCAGGTGTTTTTTTTTCTTTAATCCCACAAATCACAAACAAAACAATGACAATGTTCAAAGTGTAAACTTCCCATATAATTTGGAATCAGGGTCTGTCTGAAATAAATAAAAAAAATCTATGGCCAAAATTATCAAAAATGTATGTGTTATCTTCTTTCTATGATGTCCTGGCATGAATTTATGTTTACTTAAACATAATGAATGTAGTTCCTTGAATGAAATTTAGAGTTTTGGCAATTGAATCTAATATTTTTAGATAAAGTTTTAAAGAACTGTATGCTAATAAAATCAATTCCAACAAAAATTTTAGCTAGGAGAACTGTGAGTTAGTGTTTTCATTAATGATTTAGAAAATTACAAAGCTGCTGCTTCACTAATGGAGCAGAGCTCTCAATTTGGCTCAACTAAGCAACCACTGACAAATGCCTGGGAGGCCTCTCTGGTACTTGATCTTGCAGGATCAGCAGGAATAGTTACAAGGACAGTGTTGTTCTTTTTACAAAATGTAAATTGCTGATAATTTGGACTTTTAAGTTAAAGTACTCAGACATTTTATTAGATAACGATACACAAATATGTCGTGACAAACGAACTTACATGATCCTTCTCCTGCACATCTCTTGATCTTTTATATCTAACTCCATTATGACATTACCCGTAAACTTAATTGGTATATTTTTTCTTCTGTTAGACTTAGTTGCTTAAGGGCAAGGACAAACATTTGTGACTATAGTGTCTACGTGGATCAGAGTTTCTGCAGTCAGACAATCTTAACGTACATCCTGTCTCCACACTTATTATGTATCTTTTGGACAATTTTTTGGCCTCTAATGCCTTGGTTTCTTAATATATAAAATGAATGGGGATAGTCATAATATTAACCCTATAGTGCTGCAAAAGGATTAAGTCCTAGGACACGTACAGAACTGAGAATAGTGCTTGATATATGGTAAGTGCTTAAGAACTATTAGCTATAATCATCTTTCCAGATCTAGTATAAACATTTTGTAATGTCTACTGCCTAGTTAATAGATAAATGCATTTAACTATATCAATAATTCTGAGTTCTTTAACATAGTCAACAAATTGATAAATGACTAGTCTTAAAAATTAGTATGTGCTTTTGCCATGACATGAAATTGAAAGTTTGATTATAATATAATCATTATTTTGCCTTGAAGAAAAATTGTTGTCAGTTAAACAATGGCATAAATTATAATATCAAGTTAAAGAGTTAATTCAAAGATGCAACATTTTATTTGCCATTATAAATGAAAAATCATTACCAATTAAACTGTAATAATATTTTCTGTTACTTAGAATTTTTATTTTATGTTTATTGAAATAATTTTCTTAAACTTATTTGTTCTTGGATTTTTATTGTACATCACAATATAAAGAGCAATGGACAAGTTCATGCAGTCCCAAGCAATGTAATTGCATCACAATTGCTGCCTGTCTAAGAGTGATTGAAAACATCATTTATTGGATGGTACATTTTGATTTTAGAGATGATAAAAAGCATATGTTAGAATTAATTATATCACATATATATTTCTATGTTACATATGATAGGGAGACCTTAGAATATAAAGATCACTGATTCTCACACTTTCTCAGAAGTTGGGGTAGTCTGTGATGGGTGATGGTTTTAGCTTTGCTGACATACATATTGCACATATTTTCTGTCAGGAGCACAGGGCATGGTTCTGCAGTCAGTGAATGAATGTGGTGGGTTAAGCACTCAATTCACATAGCTATGAGTGCACCCATGCAGAAACTCACACTTTCCTTGTCACTGTATTCCTAAATATAAGAACAGGCAAAGATTTCCTGTAGCCCTCTTCAATAACAAAAGTCTATTGTGGGGTACTCATACACAAACAAGCAAAACTACTCACCCGGTGAGGTAAGGAAGCTTGGCTGGGGTACGTGTAGAGGGCAGCTGGAGCAGCGACGGCGAAGGCGACTGTGGCAGCGGCAGCATAGTTCATGTGGCAAGGTAAGGAGGAAGGCTGAGGTCCGCGTGAGGGGCAGCCTGGGCAGCGGAGGCAGCCTGCTTGAAGCGGAATAGTAAGGTAGCAAGGCTGGGGTCCTCGTGGAGGGCAGCCAGAGGCAGGGGGGGCCCTGCGGCGCCAGGCGGCCGGCAGTTTCGTTCCCGCCCTGAGGTAAGGGGCGGGGAGGAGCCTGGAGTCTGCTTGGTGGTCAGTCAGGACTGAGGCAGAAGAATATTCCTTCCCACAGCGAGGTAAGTTCTCGGTCCTGCCGCCGCCGCCGCCGCCTCACTGTGGCGGCTGCTTCCTTCTTGCTACAAGGTAAGGAAGAGGGAGGGTTGGGTCGGCGTGGGGGTCAGCGTGGGGGTGGCAGCCAGGGGGGCGGGGGGCGACTTCAGCGGCTTCGCGTTCCTGCCGCTGCCGCCTCGGTCCTGCCGCCGCCGCCTCGGTCCTGCCGCCGCCGCCTCGGTCCTGCCGCGCCGCCTCTGTCTCTGTCCTGCCGCCGCCTCGCTGTGGCGGCTGCTTCCTTCTTGCTCCGAGGTAAGGAAGAGGGAGGGTTGGGTCGGCGTGGGGGTCAGCGTGGGGGTGGCAGCCAGGGGGGCGGGGGGCGACTTCAGCGGCTTCGCGTTCCTGCCGCTGCCGCCTCGGTCCTGCCGCCGCCGCCTCGGTCCTGCCGCCGCCGCCTCGGTCCTGCCGCGCCGCCTCTGTCTCTGTCCTGCCGCCGCCTCGCTGTGGCGGCTGCTTCCTTCTTGCTGCGAGGTAAGGAAGAGGGAGGGTGGGGTCGGCGTGGGGGTCAGCGTCGGCATGGGGGTCAGCGTGGGTGTGGCAGCCAGGGGGGCGGGGGCGACTTCAGCGGCCTCGCCTTGCTGCTGCTGCATTGTTCCTGCCGCCACCTCTGTTCTCGTTCCTGCCACCGCCGCCTCGTTCTGGGTCCTGCCGCCGCCTCGCTGTGGCGGCTGCTCCCTTGCCGCGAGGTAAGGAAGAGGGAGGGTCGGGGTCGGCATGGGGGTCAGCGTGGGGGTCGGCGTGGGGGTCAGCGTGGGGGTCAGCGTGGGGGTGGAAGCCAGGGGGGCGAGGGGGGCGACTTCAGCGGCCTCGAGTTCCTGCTGCCACTGCCTGGGTCCTGCCACCGCCGCCTCGTTCTGGGTCCTGCCGCCGCCTCGCTGTGGCGGCTGCTCCCTTGCCGCGAGGTAAGGAAGAGGGAGGGTCAGGGTCGGCATGGGGGTCAGCGTGGGGGTCGGCGTGGGGGTCAGCGTGGGGGTCGGCGTGGGGGTCAGCGTGGGGGTGGCAGCCAGGGGGGCGGGGGGGGGCGACTTCAGCGGCCTCGAGTTCCTGCTGCCACTGCCTGGGTCCTGCCACCGCCGCCTCGTTTTGGGTCCTACCACCGCCGCCTCGTTCTGGGTCCTGCCGCCGCCTTGCTGTGGCGGCTGCTCCCTTGCCGCGAGGTAAGGAAGAGGGAGGGTCGGGGTCGGCATGGGGGTCAGCGTGGGGGTCGGCGTGGGGGTCAGCGTGGGGCTGGCAGCCAGGGGGGCGGGGGGGCGACTTCAGTGGCCTCGCGTTCCTGCCGCCGCTGCCTCGGTCCTGCTGCCGCCGCCTCGTTCTGGGTCCTGCCGCCGCCTCGCTGTGGCGGCTGCTTCCTTGCTGCGAGGTAAGGAAGAGGGAGGGTCGGGGTCGGTGTGGGGGTCAGCGTGGGGGTCGGCGTGGGGGTCAGCGTGGGGCTGGCAGCCAGGGGGGCGGGGGGCGACTTCAGCGGCCTCGCGTTCCTGCCGCCGCTGCCTCGGTCCTGCCGCCGCCGCCTCGTTCTGGGTCCTGCCTCGTTCTGGGTCCTGCCGCCGCCTCGCTGTGGTGGCTGCTTCCTTGCTGCGAGGTAAGGAAGAGGGAGGGTCGGGGTCGTCGTGGGGGTCGGCGTGGGGGTGGCAGCCAGGGGAGGGGGGGGCGACTTCAACGGCCTCGCTTTCCTGCCGCCGCCGCCTCGGTCGCGGTCCTGCCGCCGCCTCGCTGTGGCAGCTGCTTCTTTCTTGCCGCGGGGTAAGGAAGAGGGAGGGTGGGGGTTGGCGTGGGGGTCAGCGTGGGGGTGGCAGCCAGGGGGGCGAGGGGCGACTTCAGTGGCCTCGCCTTGCTGCTGCCGCATCGTTCCTGCCGCCGCCGCCTCGTTCTCGGTCCTGCCGCCGCCACCTCGGTCGGCTTTGGGGGCAGCTAGGGTTGTGGTAGCGGCGGCGGCAGCTTCATTCCCGCCGGGAAGTAGGGCAGTAGGGATGGTGTCCGCGTGGGCTTCAGCCGAGGCGGTGGCAGAGGCAGCTTCATTCCCACTGCAGGTAAGGCGGTGGGGCTGGGGTCCACGTGGGGGGCAGTAGGGGCGGCGGCAGCTTCCTTCAGGCGGCAAGGTAGGGCATCGAGGCTGGGGTCCTTGGGCGTGGGCAGTTAGGGCGGCGGTGGCGGCAGCTTCGTTCCCGCCGGGAAGTAGGGCAGCGGGGATGGTGTCCCCGTGGGCTTTGGCTGGGGCGGTGGCGGCGGCAGCTTCATTCCCGCAGCGAGGTAAGGCGGGGGGCCTGGGTTCCATGTCGGTGGCAGTAGGGGCCGGCGGCAGCTTCCCTCAGGCGGCAAGGTAGGATGGTGGGGCTGGGGTCCTGGGGCGTGGGCAGTTAGGGGGGCGATAGCTAGGTTCACACCAGGCGTCCACGCCGGTGTCCCTGAGCTGCGGGGCCTTTTGGCTGCTCCTATTACTTGGCGGCTGGGGCGGGGAGCTGTCCGTGGGCGGCCTTTCCCACAAAGGGCCTCGGAGCTGCGTGGACACTGGCAGCAGCAGCTGCGGCTCGCCTAGGAGGGCGCTGACATTTGTTGCAGTTCTTGGGGCTTTGTTGTTTTTCCTTGGGCTTTTACCCTTCTTTTCATTAATTTTGGATAAAATATTCCCCGTGATGTAAATATTGAGCAAGGAACCTTGGTGACGTGGGGAGGTTTGCAGAAAGTGCAGTTGGATTCTGCTTTTCCCATGGTGGCGGCTGGATGAATCTTCACTGCTGGCTGTGGAAAAGGCTAGGGAAGATTGTTAGTTGAGTTTTAAATTTCCCAGTGTTGTGTTTAAAGGTTTTACGTGCATAGAAGAGGAATGTTCACCTTAAATAAGCATATGAGTGGTTAACAGGGAATGTTTTCCTCTGGGAAAGGGAATTTGGTAGCTCTGACCCATGTCAGTCTGTGAATATCTAGACGTGTAATGACTTTTTAACATTTTTCATAACAGTCTGTTATTTACAGTTATGTTGTTAATACTCCTTGCCTTAAGTTCCCCGGCAAATCTTTTTCATGCCTTCTGAGAAAGTAGACAATTCATAGATTATCCAAGGAATAGAAAAAAAAATGTGAGTGGGTGATTTCGGACAATCCGTGAGAGCTGGCATTGTAAGATTCATCCTATCCCCAGTAACATTTTCATACAATAAATGTGAACACTTTTGAAGCCTTTTTATAGAGATACAATCTGAGAATGATATTAAGATAAGGAAGAGCTGTTGATTGATTTCTTAGATTAACATTTCTTCCCTCTTCTCTTTCCTCTTTAAAAAAGTTTTCCAAGTGATAATTCATCAAATGGCCAGTGATAAGCAAATGTCCGATGATGACAGCCCCAGCACCAGCAGTGGCAGTTCAGATTCCGACCAGCAAGACCCTGCTGCTCCAGAGCCTGAAGATCATGAAGAAAGAACCTTCTGCCACCCAGTGGAAGAAGAGCACCAAACTCTCTAGCAAAACCACTGCTAAGTTATCCACTAGTGCTAAAAGGTAACATTGTCAGGTTGTCTTTCAAGCAATTGGATGCTTTTATTTTTACATCAAGAACAATACTCCAGAAATACTTCATGAACAATTTTATTTGTACCTGAATGAATTGTCATCCTTTAGGGAGCATGAAAACGTCCTCACTAAAATTATGCTTCTAAGCAAACTTATTCTGTACTTTGGTAATTTCAGCAAGAGTCCTAGAGACTGAATTCTCATCCTGAGAGTTTAAGGAGTTGGCAAGGAAAATTTGTGAAACTGAGTTAGATGGTACATTGGGGATGTTTCCTTTTGTGAGTTATACTCTTGAGTGAAATTAGCTCGTGTCCACGTGGGTGTCAGTCCAGGCATCTGTGGTGGCAACTTCATAAAAGGAAATATGTCACTTTTCATGAAAGGAAATGATCAAAAAAGTTTATATTTGCTAAAAAATGTTGAATGTCAGGCCTTGGCTTTTTTTGAAAGCAGATTTTAAATTTGCTTATTTTTACAAACAAGTCTTTAAATCCTGCATAATAGGTATAATTTTTTTGTAGTTATAGTTATCCCTCTTTGTTCTTGTGAGAACAAATAAAATGGAAAAGTAGCCATTAACAATCTCAAGTGTCACTTTGCTGTTAAAACTTTGCACATCTTTAAAACTCCTGGATGTTCTTGACATAGTAGTGAAAATCAATAGCAGGAAAAAAACATTTTGTTGGTTATAAGTGAAAGATTATTTGTTTCCTGCTGACTTTTATTTTTTATGATGGTTAAAAAAAAATCCATCAATGGGACTCCATCAGTGATAGTGGTTGTATTGAGTAGAACTCTTGTTATCAAACATAAAGTGTACCTATAGCATTACCTAATGTTGATGTTTTGTGGTTTTTCATTGATCACAACTAAAAGAAAAAGGAAATATAAAAACTGATCAATTATTGCATTTTATGGTGATTCATGTTCTTATTTTTCTATACATTTTCACAGTCATTGCACCATTAATCAAACACTAATGAACTTGAGAATATTATATTGAATAGCAGCAGTCTTTGAAATAATTTAAAATTCTTCTCAGTGTGTTGTAATCTTGTGGAGAGAACATTAAACAACTTTTCAAAACATTTTAAATTTCAAGAAAATCAGAGAAATGCTCTTTTTCCCCTTACCTTAAGGCCCTCTTTCCTCCAAGAGTATGAAATTTAAATGTACGTGCTGATCAGAGAAAATAAATGGTTAAGTAAGATTGCTAAAATAGTCCTTGGAAGTTTTTCATTGGTAAAGGTATTTGTAAATTTTAAACTTTTTTTAAACAGATAAAATATTGACAAAACTATTAATGTGCTCTTGCAATAGCTTTCTAATTTTTACCACAGTAAAAGTGGATTGAAGTCATTGTCAAAAATATTCTAGTGCTTTTCCTCCTTCCGTTTGTCTCATTTGCATATAAGCTTGAAAAGAGAATTTCTTTGGTAAAAAGAGTTTTAAAATAGATTTTATATCCTTTTGTTGAGTAGTAGTGGAGGACTTTCTCAAATCAGGTGTAAATGACTTACCTATTTACAGTAGCAAGTGAGAAAAAAGCTGCAATTTTCTGTTAAGCAGTTTGGGTTATGCCTCTGAGAACAAAGAGGAAGCAGCCATGTTAGGATTACTGAAGGCAAAACCAGCCTTGCAGTTACCTGCATGATGGTAGAGGGCATTCTGATTTTCTGGTTATTCTGTAGACTGTCTGAAATCCTTTTTGTCTGTTCCCATTTCACTAATAGAATTCAGAAGGAACTAGCTGAAATAACCCTTAACCCTCTCCTAACTGCAGGTAAGAAACAAATTTTGTTATTTTGATTTCTAAATTGTGGAACGATATCAGGAGATGAATGTATTATCCTTGTATGTATTTGCAGCAGAAGAGGCTAGCTAGCTATGTTTGCTTCCTTAAAGCTTTGCAAGTGCTTTAAACAAAAATTGCCTAGGTGAATTAAATTAAATTAGGGGAAAAATACTCTTTAGCATGTATCATATATTCTGTACTTATGAATATACTGATCTTGTGCTTCTTGCTGAGAATTGTTTGACTGGTGTTGATTTTTCTGTTGTTTTTCTGTGGAATACATTTATTCACAAGTATTTTGTAGAAACCTGTAAGATTTTAAGTTTTAAAGTTAGTGCTTGTGTGCAATCTGAACTGATTTTCCAAATTTATAAATTGTTGAATATGGTGTTACAAAATGTAAAAGCATTAAACAGGAGTATAGTTGTTTTTGTTTGATTTATTCAGTAACTTGCCTAAAGGACAAATTTTATGTGCTAAGCTATGGTTGTAGTTGTCATTTTCTAGAAAACACATTGTTGGAATTATTTACATTTTAAACAAATATCCTAATGACTTGGGAAAATTCTTAGCAGTAAATTAATTGGAATTGTGAGAAGAATCAAATTCAGTGAAACTCAGAATTTAAGATTGGTTGACAAATTGTATTAAAAGTAGCTGGTTGACTTTTTTTCATTTGTGTCTTATATAGTGTTCTGTTCATTTTTGAATGATGACTGTATGGTTGACAAAATTTATCAAATTTAGAGAGCAATATTATAAATAAATTGCATAGAAGTATGTGCTCAAGAATGAGACGGGAAGGGATGCTAGAATTAAGGCAGTGTTATGATTTGATATAAAAATATTTTGGTGTTTAACCTGTGTTTTTGCTACAAATTGTGTTTGCTCATGTTGATCAGCACCATCTCTGAAGTCTACTTGAGACATAATAAAGAAAAATCCATTTGCTACTTATTATGTGTGTTAACCAGATTCCCAGATAAGGGGGATCTGATCCTGATTTATCCAGTGAATTAACAGTTTTGCTTATATTTGTAGTCACAGTCATTTCAGTTTAAAAAGGAGACAGGAATGTGAACTAATTATAAACAGAGTGGTATGTCAGATCTCAAAATATTACTTAAAAAGTATACTGCTCAATAGTGTAGCCACTAGCCACATTCTGACTATGGACCAGGTTGTTGTGGTTAGTTGAAAATGTGATATGCTGTAAGTGTGAAATGCATACTGGATTTTGAAAACTTAATTTTGTAATAAATATCTTTAAAATATTTGTAAAAGAATAAATATTTTAAAGATATTTATTACATCTTGAAATAATATTTGGCATGTTTAGTAGTGTTTTAAAAATTGTATTTTTATCATTTTAGCATAGTTATTAGAAAATCCAAAATTATGTATGTAACTTGTATTATAATTTTGTTGAACAGTATTGCTTTAGAGAAGAAGTAAATCAGTATTTCTTTTAGCCTTCTAAGTGGTGTGTCAAATCTGTACCATTTAGGAGGTCAAGTTAAATTTGCTCTGTGGAAGAATCACTTAACTTTCAGAATATATTCTCATAATTTCTGTTGATTTTCTGCAAATGGCTTAAACCAGTGTATGAATTTACATCTAGAGAACATAGTAGACATATTGAATACTTTCAGAGCAGTAATGTACTGGTACATTTGGTAAAGGAATGTACTTTAAGTGTTTAACCCAGGACTGTTTCCACAAGGTCACAGGATTATTTTAGATGAAGTAAAATAATCTAAAATAATAATAATATTTCTGTGAAATAGAAAGTAAGTTTCACTTATCACATATTTTTTTTCTCTTTATATACCAGATTTCATTTAGGTTCATGAAATAATGCTTAATATTAGTGATTTAACTAGTGAAGCAGTAAAACTTTGGGCTTGCTTGTGCACAGTAACATGGAATACTTATATCTATTTTCTTTTGTCACAGTCTTTGGTGACTGTTGGCTATTGAAAAGGACATCTTTTAACTTCTCTAGTTCTTTAATATCTGAGTTTCTTTGTGGCTGTGTAAGTGATTCAGGAAAAAAACAAATGTAAAATACAAGTTTCTTAGGAAATTAGAAGTTGTTTCTTACTACTTTGGGGAGAGACTTTTTTCCATACACCTCATATGTAAAATAATGCAGATGCTTTTGTGTGTCTTTGGATTTTTCTGGGTAGAAGGTTAGTTCTTGTAATTTTGATAGAAAAGCCTACATTTGTATTGTGTTTTTGCTTTCATGCCAGAAAATGCAATAGATTGTGGTATTATATTTCTTTTAACTCATAGCTGCATAAATGAGAATTTTAGCTTTATGGTAATTGTATTATTTAGATTTGTTAATTTATGTTGTAATTAAAAATGGGATTCCACAATCATAAGTATATTTAGAATTTGTGTGTTAATATTGCATGAGACCTTTGAAACCTTATGCTTGCTACTTCCAGGTGCAATTATTTAATTATGGCTTTTGGTAAGGTGTGTGTGTGTGTGTGTGTGTGTGTGTGTGTGTGTGTGTGTGTGTAGTAAACTTGTCAAAGTATGTGGCAGTTAATTATCCCTCAGGGAAGAAATGTTAAGTGTATCTGGGTACATTCAGGAAAATGTTGAATGAGATATAGGAAAACCAGAATTACTTGTACTAGGGAGATTTGTCTTAAATCCCATCTTTTGTTTTAATTAATAAGTTATTCTTTAGTTACATAATTAGGTCTAATATACACATCCAGGACGGCCTTTGGAAGATATCATTGTCAAATTAAATGCATGACTTTAAAAGTGTTTGATTATATGTCAATAGGAATACTTCTTTTTCTTTTAGTAAAAAAGGTTGATAAAGATTTAATTTCTAATGATTTGATGGTATTTTAGGTTTTAAGTATTGAAGGCCTGTGGGCCAATGCATTTTAAACACAGGGAAATAATATATGTTTTTTGGTTTACTTTTATACTTTTTACATTCTATATTTTAGATTACGGTATAAAAATCAATTCACCAGTGAGCATGAAGGGAAATTATTATGAACATCCCTTTGTTTTACAGAAAGTTATGGACGAGAGTTGTTTAGTAATGTGTTGACATTTACGTTCTATTTATCAAAGATGTGCTTCCTTTTCCACTTAGAGTCAGCACTTGTGTAAACAGCAAAAGTTTGGAAAGGTGCTGGATTTCTAAGTTAACCTTGAATTTCTTTTCCTGTATAGAGGGTACAAACATGTACTCCTAAATATTAATGGGTTTGGACTGAATCTATGTTAAAGAAGATATTTAAGAGTAATTGTAAATCGTTTTTGGATGAAGAGAAGGCCTTATGGGGGGTAGATATTACAGTTTCAAGTTTATATTAATCATATGTTGACTATCAAAACCTGAAATTAGCTACTATAATACTTGTAAATATTATAATACTTGCAAATTTTGTTAACTTCCCTTTTTTTAAAAAGAGAGAGAGAGAGAGAGAGAGAGAGAGAGAGAGAGAGAAAGAGAGAGAGAATTTTTTAATATTTATTTTTTAGTTATCGGCGGACACAACACCTTTGTATGTGGTGCTGAGGATCGAACCTAGGCTGCTCGCATGCCAGGCGAGCGCACTACCACTTGAGCCACATCCCCAGCCCTTAACTTTTGTTTTTAAAAGAAAGAAAAAGAAGTAGCATAAGTTCTAAATAAGAAGTTGGCAATTTGCACATAAGAATAATTTTCTGAGGATAAACTTTGTTTCTGATGGTTGCCATATCTCTATTGTCCAGTGTAGATTAGAACTTTGCTAATTAAAGGGTGATCTTCAGACTAGCAACATCTGTATCACAGGTGTGATTGTTAAAAATCAGAATGTTGTTTTCCCCTAACCAGAAGTACTGAGTTCGAATCTGAATTTAATAAGATTGCTAACTGAATTGTGTGTCTATTGAGGTTGGAAAAATCCTGCTACTGAAGCAAGACTGTTCAGATCCATGCTGTGCCACTATTGGCATGCCACTTTATATAAGTTATGGGATATTTTTGTTCTTCAGTTTTCCAAGTTGTAAAATGAAGATTAAGTTGATCTCCCCATTGTATAATTGTTGTGAGGATGAAATGAATTTGTTGAAAGTTTTGTTTACCACATAAATTGGATTCCTAAAGTGGTTATAGCATGATAAAAGTAGGTGAGACAGTTTAGCAGCATGTCCTCACTCTTGCTGGTGTTTGCTCCAGTGCATCCACATCCTACTTATTGGAATAATTACATCTTAATTCATCATCTAATTATTGAGTACATATCAAGCAGTTTGTTTTTAATGTGAATAAAAGCAGGTTTTTTTAAAACTTGAGTTAAAACAGAAAATTAGCCTAAAAGTGTTGATCATAGATGAACAAATACTCAATCCCTTCCAAAAAAATACGTGTAAACTTAATGATACTTAAAAAGAATGCCTTGGGATTGGGGCTGAAGCTACTGGCAGAATGCTTGCCTAACATGTGTGAGGCACTGGGTTTGATCCTGAGCACCATATAAAAAAAACATAAAATATATGCATTCTGTCCATCTACAACTACAAAAAAATGTTTTAAAAAATATTTATAAGATTACTATGACTATGACTGCCCAGTAAAATATAATAAATTTTTTTAGATAGTTGTATTAGTTACTATTTTCCCCTCTTTAATTATCCCATTTTAAGAGTTTGTGATTTTATTCAGAATGCAGTAATTTCAATATTTGTAAAATTTACACTCATAATAGTATAGTTTACCAATTACTTCAACATAATGTAGTGTAATTCCAGGCAAAACAGTGAGTTGGAATTCGAAAAAAAATATTAAATAACTCATATTCTTTACTTTTTTCATAATTGTGATATTTAATATTATTCACTTAAAGATTATTTAGCTATCATTTCTATTTGCTTATAGGAAGTAGTTGATAATTACAGTAATTCTAATTGTGTCTCCCATATATGCCAGTGGAGCAGAAGGACTCAGTTACCATTGAATGACTCAAAACATTTATCCAAAGGAGTGATTGATTGAAAATAATATCTCCCCCATATAAGGTCACATTTTTATTAGCTGTCTATTATGTTCAGTGATGATAATGTAAGGAGAAAGTGGGTGAAAACCTTGTGTACTTTTTAAAAACCTAAATGGTTACTTCATAGCAACATGAAGCAAATTGTTAATTTTCTTTCTGCAAGTAAATGATTGGTACCTTATTCTCTCCTTGAATGTGTTGCTGTAACAGAAGGTAGATTATGTTTAATTATGAGGAAAATCAACAAGTCTTGCTTAGAGTACAAGAGCATTCAGATTGAGAAAACTGAATGGGAAAACTTTATCTTTCATTCTCCTCTTTTCTACAAATATGATATAACAAAACCACTTGTAGATCTATTATATCTACAGGCATATAAAGTGATGATTTTTTCCTTTCCATATTTCTTTAGACAGTAATTATATTTAGGAGGGGCTGGGCTTGTGGCTCAGTGATACAGTGTTTACTTAGATAGTTCAATCCTAATCCTGCGTTCAATCCTAAGCACCACATAAAAATAAATAACTAAAATAAAGGTATGTGTCCAACTACAACTAAAAGTTAAATTAAAAGAAAGAATTCTGTTTGGGCATTTCATTAGAATTTAAAAGATGAAATATCTTTAAACATTTAATGTTTCTTTTGCATCTGGATCACGGAAGTTTTTGCCTCTTCCCCCATATTCATAGCCTAGGAGATAGTTGACAATACCTGGAGACATTTTGCTTTTCAAAACTTGGGGAAAAAAGCTCTAGTATACAACAAAGAATTGTCTCCCTTCAGGAGATCTTAATGAAATAAAACTTATATATGTTTCTGTTATGTTTTACTAAGAATATTGAAGTAACTTGTGACTACAGAATGGGAGTCACGTTTGTATTGTCTTAGTGATGAAAATAAAAACCAAATGAAGAGTATGGCCTTCTCACCAGTGTATGATTTAGTGTCAAAATCTAATATAATGTAATCATAACTTTCTGCAATCATAGAAAGTAATGTAATTGCCTCTTCGGAAAAATGTGAGAAGAGATTATCAATATCAAATTTGGAGAAATGGTAAGAATAAGGGAAGCATCTGGAAGAGATGGGAAGGATCAGTGTCTAACCACAATTTCTGCACACCTCTAGTTCTCCCACCTCCTACCACATATCAGGCTTTCTAAAACTTTTACTTTTTATTTTTTGCCTTAGATAACTTAGCTAAAAATTATTCCAAAATTATGTAAAATAAATGTAATTTTCCATTATTAAACTTTTGTTTTCCATAACACATTAAAAGGAAAATTAAATAATAAAAACAGATATAATAAATTCTTGTTTGATATAATCATTTAAATATCTTTTTTAGACAGCAGTAATTCAAACAAAAAATACTTCCCTTACTTAAAATGTAACATTTTATATTAATGAATAAGGAGGCTAAAACACTAAAATTGTCAGACTCAGTAAATCCTTCAAATATTTCATCTATAGAGGCACAGCAAACACTTAGTGTAAATTATAAAAGGTTTTTTAAAATATATAAATTCCAGGTCAAAATATATCAAATCAAACATATATCAACTTTACTTCTCAATTTACTTCTCTATGTAATCATATTTTGTTGACTGTAAATAACATCGTCTGGTAACTGAAAATGACAGTAAAATTTGTATCATCTCTCTGCTAAAATATAGTAAACTCTACTCTGAGCCCCTCATTCATAGGTCTTACATCTGTTATCCCATCGTCAGCAATAAAGCCAATGAGATTATTCTAAAATGTAAATGTCCCTATGTTATTCTTGTCTTTACTTATTAAAGGACCAAGCAATGTACTCTCTAATTTCTCTTTTGCCTATTTTCCCTTTGTTATAGAATTATATTGTGCATTTCAATCAAATTAAAGTCTTTCAGTTCCCTTAACTGTCTAATATATTTGTAGTTAGGCAGATGATGATGCACCTCCTGAAATCCTATTTTCTTTTCACAGACCTCTCAGTCTCACTCTGCTCCATCTGGAAATATCCAACTCCTCTTTGGGATCCTTATAAAAATCTCCCTTTTGTGAACATACACTTTATACAGTCTCCTTGATGACTTGCTGCTTCCCATCAGTTCTATTTTGGAAACATTTTCAAAACTGCATTTATTACCTCATATCACAGTTATTCATTCACATCACTATTTCCATTTGTTGACTATGAAAGAAAACCTTTCTGGTTTTGGCATCTGCCTTGGCAGCAGCAGTCAGAGAAGACAGCCTGGAAGACCTCCTCTTAGGCTTCTTCTTAGCCTCACATTCTTCAGAGCTGACCTTCCTTTGGAGCTTCCTGGCTGAGAGCACAAGGCTCATGCAGGTGCTGCAGGCAGTGGCTCTCGGGAACCTTCTGAAACTGTGCTGCCTGGCCACTGCTGCTGTTCCCACCACATGAGTTGCTGTGACACACCAAGTATTCAATTATTTTAAAACAGTTTTTACCATAATTGAGACATAACTATAGGCAATTTTAAATCTCTAAATTTTGTGATTTTAGCTACAACAAACCAAATAAAAATCAAATCCTTACTATTATGTTTTGTTTATTCTGCTTTCTGAATGAGTTCTCATTTTGTCATTATTGCCAGTGCTTACAACCCTCCTTTCTCTTATCTCTAGCCTAGAGAACAGTGACCTGCCCCTAGTTGCTCTTCCTGTCATGAGCCTCTCTCAAGTGTGCCATTCTCCCCTCTCACAAGCATTAGTTTCTAAAATAAACATTTAACCATGCCATACCCACAAAAGTAAGAAAATATTCTATTATTTATGTAATAAACTCAATATTTATTTATATGTCCCCCAGCTCTTCCAAGCATGATCACAAATAGTCTTCCAAATTCCCTGTAGGAACAAACTCAGCCCCACTAATACTTGTTCACATAATTCCTTTGCTTCACACAATTCCTACCTCTTCTGATCTTTATTGCTTCTCTGTCTCTATTTATGCTTAACATTTGCCAACATATCCTCCATTGCCTCTCGCTCTTTAAGTTCCACATTGAATTCTCTTTTTTTCATGCCCCAAAGAATTTCTGCTGCACCATCATTACTTTCCCATCCTAATAGAAGTGAGAGCTCATTAATCTAATTTTCATATACTTTTTCAAAAGCTTTAATCATAACATTAAGTGTGCTTGGTCTCAGTTTTTACAAATAGATATCTTCTCCATTATGATGCAAATTCTTTCAGGATTGGTATTATATTGTATCATTTTTTATATCATCAACATCTAGTATATAAAAGGAAGAATGAAAGAATAATCTAAATATAAAATATATCTAAAGTTTCTAGTTACTGTGTATTATATCCAATATTCAGAGCTATAATATTAATTCTATATTTTGTGACAAGGAACTTCTTACAATAATTCTACAGTGCAGGTGGACATAAACTTTAAAGCCCAAATGAAAGCCCCACATCACTTACTTTCCCCAGTAATAAATGCTACTTTTGGATTATGCTAATAAAATCTAACCTTCCATTAGATAGATGATTTCTGAATATTCTTGAATAAATTACCTCTTAAACAGAATAAAATTAGAATGGCATTCACTTTTTTAATTAGCATTTTTTAAGATAGGCAGAGATACAATTTACATACTTAAATACGCCCATCTATTATACATATATATTATATATACATCTATTTTTGTCAGACCTACTATTTCTCTATCCTCTAATAGATAATGAAACAAAGGTACTTGAGTTTCTCAAGTGTAAAATAATGCTTCTGTGGAGGTGGGGAGTAGTTTTTAATTGCCTGCTATTACCTATGGAATAAATTTAAAAGAAGAGTTAAGTTTGATCACTTAGAAATGCTTGGTTTTAATGCTTATAAAAATTGAACTTACACATATTCTGAAAAACACATTTTTTAAATCAAACTTAAGCTCATTTCACTTTCTCTCTTTAATATGTCATCAATACAAAAGCTTTTATCTCTTCCACTCTAAAAAAGAGTATGTTATTGTGGATAAGTGAAGGAAACAGCAAAATATAAAAATTAAATATTTTGTGTCACAAGTCTTTTATGAGGAATAACATTTGTTTGATTTTTATTTTTTGAAAGCTAAATATGTAAATGCTAATTCTTTAAAAATTGTAATGGAACTTATTGATGTCTATTACCAGTATCCTTTTTTTCACTGTGTCACAAAGGGTAAATTGGGCCCATCAGGCCAAGAAACTACTCCAAAATATTACACAGGAGAACTTAAAAAAATCTAAGGGAAATTGGACAAATCAATTTTTGATTTGCAAAATCAAGCAGCATGATACAAAAATTTGAGATCTATCTGTGTAAGTCAGTAGGATGATTTTATTCAAAGAGAAAAAGTCTCCACTATCTATCAGATTGGCAAAATCAGTTTCCTTTGTTATAAAATTGCTTAAAATTCCAAAAGGTAACATTTGATATGTCAGTGACTTTTTCAAATGTCTATCCCCTACCTTACCTAAGCCAATTAATATCACTAGAAATTTTGTTCATATTGATTTGCCTTTCTTAAAGTATAAGCAGGAAAAATTCCTCACTGTCTCAAAACCTGCTATTTTTTTCTCAATTATTTTGTGACTTCCTGGCTATTAAGTAGATGGAATAATATTTAATGCTCACACAACTGGGGCATCTGAAAATGAAGGGAAGTCCATCTTCCTTAACCACTCTGTCCTAGGGGATGACTCCAGGTTCCAGTGCCAAAACCAATCAGGAGAAAAACTTTGTCTCAGAAGTATTTTTTTGTGTGTTAAAATGGCAAAAATAACAAACTGAGGTGGGTGTTTGTTTTTTGGAATCCAACTCAATTATAAAATGTACTAAATTAATTTTCCAAAATAGTCTAATAAGCTCTCTCAGAATTTACAGTGATGCAGTGGTTATTTGCATTTTCCTGATTATATTCTATTTTTTCCTCAGAGCGGGACCTATGCCCAAAGGGAACAAGTCCTATCAATTGAGTGTCATAGCAATCATGCAGAAGCTTCAGCATATCAAAATGTCAGAAATCAGACAACAGAGATAGAAGATGAACGTTTAAATAATAGAAAACTCTGCAGTAGCGCTGAAGTTTGGTATAGAAAGAAAAAGGGAGGTGAGAAGAAACTAAAGAGTTAATGAGGAAATAATTTATGAAGAATTTTATAATGCCTTCCATCCCTTGTACTAAGTAATTGAAGTTTCAAGTATAAAATACAGGCTCTTTTTACATTTTGGACAGACTGGCTCTGCTATAGTGTGGAAATTTGTCTTGGATGGGAGCCAGAGCAACAGAGAGAGATCATTCATTCATTCTGTTGTTTCAGGTATCTACTTACCAGTTAATGATGTCTTGATCTCAGGCAGTTTCTGGACCTCAGCATTATGATGGTTCTGCATTGCAGAATTCTGTGCTGTTGGAGGTTTTGCTGTAAAAATGTAGTAGTTTATCAGTAACTAAGCTCTACTCACTAGATGTCAGTAATATTTCCCTCACCTCCAGTATAACAACATCTCAATATCTTTAGGCATTTTCAGATGTTCTCAGGGGAGTCTCCCACCCCAGAACACTGATTTGTGGTAATAACAAAGAGGATAGAAGAAGGAGAATTGGAGAATATTTAACTTGTTAACAACAAAATGATGATGTATTGAAAGTAACATTTGAGGGAAAGGGGTAAATTGTAGATGCAAAATTTTAAGTGTGTCTGCTTTTGCTTTTTACTGGGAACAGTTACGGTGCTTATATAAGGAGGTGCTGATATCAGACATATGAGCTTAAAGAGTAAATTGAAACACACACACACACACACACAAACACACACACAGGAGAGTCAGGATATTATTATAGTATTCCAACATAAAATTAAGGGGAACTCAACTAAAAATGATAATTAAAGTAGAAGAAACCAAGGCGAACAATTTTCAACCCCTATTCAATCTCTCCAGTTTGAACACCTATGCCCATCATATTAGCTATTTTAGAATATGAAAATACAAAGAAGTAATAGTAGCTATTTTAGAATATGAGAATATAAAGAAGTACCAGATTTTAACATTCAGAGTTCAGAAAATATTTATCTTAGCTACTTATTATTTGGAATGTTCATAAAACACAATGTAATGTCTTTTCGAAGTGTCTATGATTTTAGGGATATAATATGGAAAATCAAAGACAACAATGTTCTATTACAAAAATGTGTTTCATATTTGATATTAGAATACAACACATTTGTTTTCTAAGTTAGATTCAATAAAGATAAGGAGCTTAAAGTTATCTGGACAGAAGAAGAGAAAGGAATCAGTCATCAGTTAGAATGAAAGAAACCCATGATTGCACTTGAAAGGGTGTTAGCAGAAGCTGTCCAATAAATTCACAGAAGATGCTTCTGCTTTAATAAATTGTTGTGCTATCAACCAGGCACGGTGGTGCACAACTGTAATCCCAGTGGCTTAGAGGCTCATGAGTTCAAACCCAGCCTCAGCAACAGCAAGGCGCTAGGCAACTCAGTGAGACCATCTCTAAATAAGAATACAAAATATGAGGGCTGGGGTTGTAGCTCATAATATAGTGTTTGCCTAGCATGTGTGAGGCACTGTGTTTTGTTCTCAGAACCACATATAAATAAATAATAAATAAAGGTCCATCAACAACTAAAAAAATATCTAAAAAATGCAAAATAGAGCTGGGATGTGGCTCAGTAGTCCAGGGCCTCTGAGTTCAATCACTGGTACCAAAACAAAGAAACAAACTGTTGTAGTATCAAATCCTTTTGCAGCACTTGAGCTTCACTTTCTCTACTTGTACTGACAGATTCAAGGTTTTGTTTGTCCCAAATCTATAATTTGGTGCCAATTGTCTGTTTATCTTCTGAGCATGAAAGGGAAATCTCAGCCTTGAAAATATTTTTTTATTATTGTTATTATTATTGGCCTGGTAAGAACAACAATAGTGCTTTTATGAAGCATAAGAAAATTTAGGGGTTCTAAAACTTTATTCTGAAAAAAAGTAATTTTATAAATATTATTTCATGTTCAAAGTATATTCATATACAGCCTTACATTTTCAAATGACCAAAGAATGAGGAACACTTAAAAATAATGTGTTTCATTATTCACATAGGTGGGAATAAAGTTGTAGCTTAAATTTTAGCATTAGTACTCATTCTCTAATTTTGTGTTATTTCTACCTATTGTCAAACATCTAACAATACTTTAGGAATAGGATGTCAATTTTTTATGTTCATAAAGTTCAGTGTAAAATAAAAAAGAATTATCCTCTTGATTATGGCTAATATTTTCTATATAATCTTATGAATCATTACTACTGAATTAGCATTTTTTAAAACCAGAATCAAACATGTTTATTTCAACTTTATTACCTTTTTTACCTATTATTAGAGTAAATAAATTGGCATAATAATTTTAAGTTAATAATTTTTTTTCACATAATGGATATGCTAAAATTAAATCCATTCCTTTATATAGACTTGTAGAATCTACACCCAATTTTCAGATGCTATAAACAATGTCACAGTAATCTTCATATATAAATAGTTTATATATATATATATATATATATATATATATATATATATATATACACACATATATACGTATATATATATACGTATATATGTGTATATATATAATACTTGTTATATTTTGGAAGGATATTCATGAGCTAAAAGGTGTTCATATTTTTTAGAATTTTTTAAAATCAGAAAATACATTAATTTGCTCTTTGATTAGTCCAAATGCAGCTTAAACTTTTCCCATTGTCCTCCATCTTTTACAACACAGTTGTTTTCAGCTATTTAATTGTGGAAACAATAAAGACATTACTCTGAAACAACTCTTAGTAGGCAAAAAAATTTAAAAAATGTTATCACTAAGAGATAATCTATAAATCTTTGTGACACTTGGTTTAATTCTCAGCTTCAAACTCAATAAAATTCCAGGCATTTGCATAAGTTGTTAATTATCTAATACAGTAACACTATTCTTAATTTTTCTAATCTAAGGTAATATATTACCTTTGTAATATATGGTGGTAATAAATTTATCTTTTTTCACCATAAGTAGTGGACTTTAAATCCAGTAAATTTGATCATTCTGTTGCGCATTGGTGTTTTTTATTTGTTTTTTTTTTTTTTTTTTTTTGGTTTTTCATTACATTGACTGATTTGAGTGATTTTCATATTGGTTACTCTTCCTTTTTCCTTTTTTTCTCTCTCCCTTTCAACATATCTAAAACCTGGAATTCTCTTTTCTTTCCTTCAAAGCAATTTTTTCTTTTACAAATATTTTTAGATTTTTTTAAAAAAATATTGCCCATCTCCAAATTCTAAAATGATTTTTCACCTTAAAAATTTTTACATATTAGTTATTATGTATTTCAGCATTTTTTATAAGTTAATGCTGCTTCTGTATTTCTTATTTAGTAAGGTATGTGCCCTGTCTCTTCCTAATTGTACAAGCATTATTTTTTTTTCAATTGATAATATCACTTTTTCATGTAAATTTTTACTAGTTGATAGATATAATACTAATTTTATCTGCAATTTATGGATTCTTTTTTTGTGAAATCATTTAAAATAATTTTGCAGTCAAATCTCTCATTACCTTTTCTACATAAAGCCAGTTCAATGTAAAATTAAAAATTGGCCATTAAATTTTTCACACAGTTATGATTTTGTATTTAATATTTTAAACAATAATATACTTGATTTTCAGCCTGAGAAGAACTGGGTTAAAATGCCCATTTTCTCCATTAATATTTCAAAACTTGGAAAAGTCAGTGATCTTTGAGCATCTTTAAATGGAGCCTATTAGGAACCATAGGGGTTAAATTAGATAATGTGTGTAAACTCTTAACAGATGTCTTGCTGGTAGTAAATAATAAATGATGTGGAAAGTTATTTATGGCTTTATACATCATGAGGTGTTTTAATTTATTATTTAACAAAGACATATTTATCATAGAAGTTTAGGCTAAATATGTCTTTGGTAAATAATAAATTATTTTTATTAGTTTTGACTTATCTCTTGAAGTTGGGACATTAAAGATATAAGTCAAAACTTACATGAATATAGACCTGAAAGTAATATGAGAGTTTTTCCAATTATAGTTGAAATATAATGAAAAATTAAAAAGTAGTCATGGATACAGGACACATAGAGAAACTTCCTGTTCAGGAACATCACTTTGGTCTTTGGAGATTTATGTCTTCATTCTCTGACTCTTTAAATGGAACAGTATAATAAATAATTAATGTCTTAAGAGTGATTGCAGATCAACAAGCAAAGACAAATACAAAAATGGTAGGGGACACAGTGTTCCTATTCAATATCCTTGAATTAGTTTTAGATTTTAGATTGATTCTAGGCACCCAGGCCTCTTAGACATCATCAGGAACATCTAAATTGCTTTCTCACAACTTCTAAAATGTTGGGGACCACAAATCAAGTAAAGATGGCATCTGGCAGTTTGCCAGGAGGAGTGGTTTGTGAGTCAATGCCACGGAGCCATTAAGATGATAAGGATTCTTTATTGGCTGACTGCTGTATCTAGATAATGCTAATTGAGTCAAGCTGTGTGTAATCAGTTAGGTATATATACCTCTGCTGTTCCGCAATAAAGTGGTGCCTGCTACCTTGAGTACCCGATACCTTGAGTTCCTGCTCAGTTCCCTCTTGAGTTTCTCCTCAATAAAGCAGTTCCCGCTTCAACCTTCAAGTTGCTTAGTTTTGTGATCCATTTTTACTAAATACCAGAAGAGAAAGTGTTATGTTAAGGGCAGTGTGAGTTTAATTTTCTATATCATTTAAAATTACTTGAGTGCATCCCCAAAGAAAACTAATATATTGATCAGATATAATTAGCTTCAATGTAAATAGAACCTTACCATGGATTGTTTGTGTATACTAGCAAAAGATATATAAGTGAAAATAATCTACGAAAGTTCATAATGCTTATCTAGCACACAAGAAATCTATGGGATAATAACAAGAGACAAAATTTGATGTGTATAAGAAGAAATATATTTTAGTGAAAAAAGTTTGATATTTAATTGTGGCTTTAAAATACTCTTCTATATTAGATTATATAAATACACAAATAGAAATATTGCATCCTGGTCACTCTCCAGAAATCTGCCCATGTCACAGACGGGTGGACGGACAGCACTCTGACTCACCCTGTGCAGGCAAGCAAGGAGCTTCCTGTCCCAGCTACATCAGAGGAAGATACAAGACAAGCACCAGTTCACCTGCCATGGTGTGAGGGAGGATCTAGGGATCAATGCCCAGAGACACATTATTTTTAACAAATGCAACACTCACTTTCTCAGCCACTGGAAGTGGAGCATGGGTCTACAGGGGGGAGTGCCAATCTGACCTATGGCCTCTCACCCACCTACCAGCACCACTCACCAGGTTTGCTAGGAGGTGCAGTCATTGGCTGACTGCACCAGGCATGCTGGCTCACAGTGACTACTGCATCCTTCTGTCAGCACTCAGGGACCCCTCAGTTCCACTGGACCTGGGAGAGACAGGAGGGGGATGGGAGGATTTGAGGATATACTTTAATATGTGTGTATATATAAGTATTTACTTATTAGGTATCTTTATATGTATGTATATATGTATATATTTTACATGTTTATCGTGTCTTTATATGTGTGTATATTTTATGTGTGTATATACATACATGCTTATGAACTTTATACTTCCATGTGTATATTGATACTTAATTGAGAGTAGAGCTTCTATTTATCATCTTTATTTTTTTGAATACTGTTTCTTCCATATTGATAACTCTGGTTTGGAAGCATAGAGGGAATAATTTAATTTTCATGTCTCATAAATGCTCATTTCTTTTGTCCCATAATACATATCAGTCAAAATTGCAATACTTCCACAGTATGATTACTGGAAGCATTCTGGGGTTTTATTGTTAGTTTTGGTTTTAGTTTTTAGCATATACTCTCTCATTTCTTTTTTCTTTCTTTTTTATTTTTTGCATTTTCTTTTTCTTTTTTGCCAGTCTTTTTAAAATTGATTTAAAAAAATAAATGACAGCAGAACACATTACAATTCTTATGACACATATACAGCAATATTTTCATATCTCTGGTTGTATATAAAGTATGTTGACACCAATTCGTGTCTTCATATATTTACTTTGGATAATGATGTCTATCACATTCCAACATCCTTGCTAGTCCCCTGACCCTTCTTTTTCCTCCCACCCCTCTGCCCTATATAGATTTCATCTATTCCTCCCATGTTTCCCATCCCTACCCCTCTATCAGTTAGCCTTCTTATATCAGAGAGAACATTCAGCATCTGTTGTTTTGGGATTTGCTAACTTCACTTAGCATTATGTTCTCCAACGCCATCCATTTACCTGAAAATGCCATGATTTTATTCTCTTTTATTGAACAGTAAAATTTCATTGTGTATACATGACACATTTCTTTTATCCATTTATCCACTGAAGAGCATCTAGATTGGCTCCATAGTTCAGCTATTGTGAATTGTGCTGCTATAAACATTGTTGTGGCTGTGTCATTGTAGGATGCTGTTTTTAAGTCCTTTGAGTATACACCGAGAAGAGGGATAGCTGGGTCAAATGCTGGCTCCATTCCCAGATTTCCAAGGTATCTCCATACTGCTTTCCAATAGGCTGCACCAATTTTTAGTCCCACCAGTAATGTATGAGTGTGCCCTTTTCCCCTACATCCTCACCAACACTGTTGTTGTTTGTCTTCATAATAGCTACCATTCGGACTGGAGTGAGATGATATCTAAGAGTAGTTTTGATTTGCATTTCTCTAATTGCTAGAGATGATAATTTTTCAAATATTTGTTGATTGACTCTATATCCTCTTCTAGAAGTGTCTTTTCAGGTCCTTGGTCCATTTGTTGATTGGGTTTTTTTTTTATGCTTTTTGAGTTCTTTATATACCCCCGAGATTAGTGCTCTATCTGATGTGTGAGGGGGTAAAAATTTGCTCTCAGTATGTAGGTTCTCTGTTCACCTCACAGATTGTTTCTTTTGCTAAGAAGAAAATTTTTAGTTTGATTCAATCCAATTTATTGATTCCTGATTTTAATTATTGTGCTATAGGAATCTTATTAAGGAAGTTGGGCCTTAATACCACACGATGAAGATTAGGCCTTCTTTTTCTTCTATTAGACACAGAGTCTCTGGTTTAATTTCTAGGTCCTTCATTCATTTTGAGTTGACTTTTATGCAAGGCGAGAGGGATTAAGTGATGAATTTTTTTTTTTGGTTGTTCACAACATTACAAAGCTCTTGACTGAAGTGATGAATTGTTCCCCTAAATTTAGATCTTTCAGACTGGGGTTGTGGCTCAGTGGTAGATCCCTTACCTGGCATGTGAGAGACAATGGTTTGAATCCTCAGTACCACATAAAATAAGAAACAAGATCAAGTTATAAAACAATTGAGATCTTTCCTTTGGGCTTTATTGAAAGTAGGGCAGGCTTGGGTGTGGAAAGGACAAATAGGCATTGGCTTAGGAATGACTCGATTATTTTATTTCCTAAGAGTCCTTGCAAAGAGTAAGGACCTGTGTGTGGTTGTTGTCTTCTCTACGTAAAGGCTACAGCTATGAGCGTGTGGACGGTTCTGTGAGAGGCGAAGAGAGACACCTGGCCATCAAGAACTTTGGACAGCAGCCCATCTTTGTTTTTCTCCTGAGCACCAGGGCAGGTAAGCCTATGGGTGTTGAGGAAGCAGATAGTCATCCCACCACTGGTACGTTTTCCCCTAATTCTCTTAAAGGAGAGGTTCTTACCAAGGAGTATTGAAAAAGGAGAGAATCAAAACACTTACGTAGCCTAGTACTGGACTTCACGTGTGGAGCTCTTTTCTGTTCAACCTGTGAAGCTGTGATCATGAGAAGGGAGGCTGAAACCTGGGCCTGTTGGAAAGTAATTCTAATCCACTTAGACCACTGACCGGGAACGTCCTGTTTTGTTTTGTTTTTAATTTTGGGGAAAGTTTTATTCACATTCATTCATTCTCCTTCCTAGCCATGAATTTGGAAAATAAGATAATCTATTTTCTAGTTTCCCTTCCTCCAGGAGTACCTCTGAAAGAGTGTTATAAAGTTTAATAAAGATTTGTTGTTTAAAATGTGACTAAAGTGAAACTGACAGCTATTTATAATTATCATGGTATTGTCCATATGACTTAATCATAAATAAATGACACTTGTGGTTTTCCCAGTTGCTTTCACATAGTATTAAATAATTTGAAATCGGTTTGGGGAAATGGAATTTTTCTTACATTCTGAATCAAAAAGCCCTAAATTAATTTTGAATTCATAGTCTGAGTTTCATGATCTTACTTTTTTGATGGTAATCCTGATAGAATAGATATAGGAACACAAACAGGAATTGTGTCCTTGATGATAAAGAAATTAATGTCTTTATGGAACGAAAGGTCATCCTTATGTAGAAAGCACTTAGTAAGTGCTTTGTACTATATGGGTTTATAAAAGAAGTGTTAGATATGACCCTTGAGTATCAGGAGATCATTTCTCTAGTGTGTGTTTTAAAGCCAATAATAAGATACAATCAGATTCCTTTGGTCCAGTCTCTTCCCAGGTCACATACCACATTCAGTCCCATTGTCTCATGATTATTCTTTGGGGAAGCTCAAAGGATGTGGTCAAAGGCATGGTCAGTGTTGGGAGAGGAATTCCATTTATGTGTTTAAGATTTTTTTTTTTAGAGGGAGAGAGAGAATTTTTTAATATTTATTTTTTAGTTATCGGCAGATACAACATCGTTGTTTGTATGTGGTGCTGAGGATCGAACCCTGGCCACACGCATGCCAGGCGAGCACACTACCGCTTGAGCCACATCCCCAGCCCCGCGTTTTAAGATTTTTTTTCATATTTAGAGAGCAAATAATGTTTGAAACATCTAAAATTAGTTAAT
The DNA here is from genome assembly GCF_052094955.1 of Ictidomys tridecemlineatus. Lineage (NCBI taxonomy): Eukaryota > Metazoa > Chordata > Mammalia > Rodentia > Sciuridae > Ictidomys > Ictidomys tridecemlineatus. Next base: position 149,608 of record NW_027521507.1, read on the forward strand.
CTCCTTGGAGGCCTCAGAGTAGATTATCTAGAAGCTGAAGCAGTCCTGGACATTAGCCTTTTCCACGCACTAACTGTCATACGTGCCATCGTGTTGTAGCTATACCTGTGCCGCGTTTTCATTTAATGTTTCCTTCCAGCTTTCCACGAGGTTGTTACCACATATTGCCGGCAGATGGCAGCGATAGCTTAGGAATATGTCCCAAACAACTAAATGCAGCTTAAAATATCATCTTTGGTGAAGAAGGGCTGCACTAGCCACTATTAACTCAAGAGAAAGATAATTTTTTTTAAACTTTTTTAGTGATGACAAAGCAACTTTATTATTATTATTTTTTTAGAGAGAGAGAGAGAGAGAGAGAGAGAGAGAGAGAATTATTTATTTTTTTTAGTTTTCGGCGAGCACAACATCTTTGTTTGTATGTGGTGCTGAGTATCGAACCCGGGTCGCATGCATGCCAGGCAAGCATGCTACCGCTTGAGCCACATCCCCAGCCCAAGAAAGATAATTCTTATGGAACACAAACACATTTTCAAATGAGATGACTGCCTTGATAATTAGCATACAGTGGACAAAAAGGTTCTGGAGCCTGGCACAGTAGTGCATGCCTACAGTTCCAGCTACTCAGGAGGCTGAGGCAGGAGGATGGCTTGAGCCTAGGAGTTCAAGGCCAGCCTGGGCAACACTGTGAGACCCTGTCTCTGTCCCAGGAGTAATGACCTCAGATTCTGGAATATGGGATGGAATCCTGACTGTTTTACCTTCTACTGGTGCAACTTCAAATAAATCCCTTAATCTAGCTGTTTCCATTTCAGCATCTGCAAAATGAGAATAGTGCTAGCAAGGACACAGGGTTGTTGTGAGGGTTAGAAGAGTCAACACATGTAAAGTGCCATGAGCAGTGCTTGGCAGTAGTAAAACAGAAGTGTAGCTCTTATTATTGGGTATAACTTAGCCTTTCTCCGTATTCAGTCATTAGTATTTCTTTATTCCAACTTTGATTTTATAGGAAGACTTCAATGAGAATGTTCCTGCCTGGCTTGTCTTACATCCAGCCAGGAGTTAGTAGTCCTGTAGAAAGGAACCCTTCATTCAGTTCTTGGAACAAGCCCTTTCAGGCCTGTTTTAGCAATGACCTCCAGTGACCCTGGCTAGAGTGTGTTCTGTACAGTTTCCACATTTATCAAAGAGAAGCCTGTGGTTTGCTTCTTAGTACTCTAAATTCCTGAACCCAAAGTGCTCTTTTGGCCTTTTCCTGCACCATTGGAGAAAGACCAGAGAGTTGTTGCATTGAGTGTTCTTGTCTTGAACTGATTTTACGACATCTTCTTTGATCAGTGTGGAAACCAGTACAGGAAGACACTCTCAGGTTTTCTCCACTCAGAGGCAGGTATCATCTGCTCTAATCATAGCTAGTGTCAGGTCTTCCTACCTTGTTGAAGCTGCAAGTGTGGTCATGTGTGTTTCTTACTGCCCACTGCAGACATCTCTTTGTTTTAAGATACATTTTTAGTTGTAGATGGGCACTGTTTTAGTCAGCTTTTTCACCTCTGTGACCAGAACCAACTGTGGAGGAGGAATGTTTATTGGAGGGCTCATGGTTTCAGAGGTCTTAGTCCATAGAAGGCCGACTCCATTCCTTGGAGCTCCAGGGGAGGCAGCATCCTGGCAGGAGTGTGTGACTGAGGGTAGCAGCTCACATCATGATCAGAAAGCAAAGAGAGAGAGACTCCACTGTCCAGATGCAAAATATATACCCCTTAGCCATGTTCCTGCTGAACCCCTTCCTCCAGCCACACCCACCTGCCCCAGTTACCACTCAGTTAATCCCATTAGCGATTCATTCACTGATTAGGTTAAAGCCATATCCCAGTCATTTCTCCTCCAAACCTTCTTGCATTGTCTCACATGTGAGCTTTTGGAGGACACCACATCTAAACCATAACAGATGATACCTTTATTTTATTTATTTTTATGTGGTGATGAGGAAGGAACCCAGTGCCTCACGTGTTCTATCACTTGTGTTTTATCACTGAGCTACAACTGCAGCCCCCAGACCTCTTATTTTTGGAGCTGTTTTCTGAAAGAACTTGTGTCCTTATTCACAGACTGTTTGAAGCAAAATCCAATCAAGGTTTTCAAACAAATATTAAATGTCTTCATGCAATTAACTTAAGCATCCTTTTCTTCTGCTTACCTCTCATTCTGTTATATTTGATAATTAAATTTTCCCAGTTCATGCAATGAAAGGTGAGGTAGCACTTTTGACCACTGTAGGGTGGTCAAAACCTGAAGTTTGGGGCAGAAATTTCAGTTTGAAGGATGAAACCAGTCAGTTGGACTGATTTCAGATTTTCAGTAGGACCCAGTCCTGCCTTGTGTGTTTTCTAGTTCCTTATTTGTGTGTTGCTGATCATGCTCCTTTTTTGTATGGTTTTCAGGTGGAGTTGGCATGAACTTAAAAGCAGCAGATACTGTTATTTTTTCTGACAGTGATTTTAATCCTCAAAATGACTTGCGGGCAGCTGCCAGAGCTCACCGAATTGGCCAGAACAAGTGAGTGAGTTAGACATTGGCACCTTTCTGCTCTGTTGGCTTGCAGCTGTGGATTGGGGAGGAAGGTGGACCGTGTAGTCCTCACAACAATGCCACGATGGAGTTAGAGTCCACTGGGTTTGAACACCGTTGTGCTGCTGGGTTGTAGAATCATGTTGGGGGATCAGTCGTCCCATGATCAGTTCAGACTCACTTTGTTGAAAAGAACAGTTAAATTCCAAAATGATTAGAAGAAACTTAGAATTTATTTAGTTCATGTTTCTCACGTTAGATCCTAATTCAGTTTAAAAATGAAGTTAAAGCCAGTGGGTGCACATGCCTGTAATCATTATCAGCATGGGAGACTCAAGCAGGAAGATCAAGTTTAAAGCCAACCTTGCAACTTACCTAAACCCTGTCTCAAAACTTTTTTTTTTTAAGGCTGGGATTATAACTTCATGGTAAAGCTCTCCTGGGTTGGGTTCCCAGTACCACAAAGAGGAAACAAAGTTGTGTTCAGCTACCCTTTGACTTGAGGTAACATGCCTGCCAGGGGTTATCCTGGCTACAGATGAAGGCCCAATAGTGGTCACTTCGTCTTCCTTCCTCTTCCTCTTTTGGGGAAAAGTTCAGGAAGAATTTGAGGCCAGATTTCTCTAACAAATGCTCAGGTCCCAATGAGCAGTGTCCTTTTCATTGTTCCCTGAATGTGGCATTTGGTTTTGCTTCCTTTTGGGTGTATTTTCCTGGCATGCTTTTTTCCCCAGCTTTGCAGACTTCTAACACTGCTCTCATTTGACTCCCGTACAGGGCTGTGAAAGTGATCCGGCTGATTGGCCGAGACACTGTGGAAGAAATAGTTTATAGGAAAGCAGCCTCCAAACTGCAGCTCACCAACACGATCATAGAAAGAGACCATTTTACTCTGGGAGCCCAGAAACCTTTGGCTGATCCTGACCTCCAGGTAAAATGTGTTCTTTTTAGAGTCTCATGATTTATAACCAGTACTATCTGTGGATGAGAATGCAAATAAAAAAGACCAGCATTAACCACCCATTGTTGCAAATTACACATTTTTTCATTGGCCTAATTCTTACCCTCTCAGTACCTAACTACATGCAAGGTGCCATACAAGCTAAAAATGAGGGTGGCATTTAAAGGCAGAGAAAATAGAATAAAGAGAATGAGCTTTGAACCATCTAACTTGGATTGAAATTCACATCTTATCCCTTATTGGATGTATGACTTTGAGCATGTAACTGAACATCATGGATCTAATCTCTTTATGGCTTCTAAAGATGAGTGTGCCACGAGTTACCTCAGAGAGAATTTGTTTAAGTTCTTTTTTTTCTTCCTTTTTTTTAATCAGTGATGATTAGTTCCATACCTCCTCCTTAATCACAGACCCTTTGAGTAGTGACTTACAGTACTCATTCCATACTCAGAGATGAGTGAACAAGATTAGGAATTCAAAATTATGCCATAGGATATAGGGATGAAAGCACTAGAGTTATTTGTTGAAGAAGAAAAAATTAGATGGGAGTCAAATGCTGTCTTAGAATATCCTAGAGAGCTCTCTTTTGGTAGGAGGTTTAGAGTTATTCCTTAGCAGCAGCCTTTGAGATAAAATTGAACCTATATTATAATATACCCCAAGTCCTTCTGAGGGATTAGATGCAGAGAGATCAACCCCTAGTATCTAGTATGATTCAAGCATGAAGAGAGTAATAAATGTCTGAGAAAAGGTAGTAGCTGTGGGAAAGTCTGCTGTAGGAAACTGCAGAGAAATGACAGGAGTTGGCTATTCTTTTGAGGCAGGCAGTGAGAGAGAGCAAGTTCCAAGATGGCTTTAAGCCTTTAAGCCTGAAAGATGAGAGTAGAAAGTAGGAAGATAGGGATAGAAATTAGAAAGATGAAGATAATGTAGGCTTTAGTCAACAGAGTTTGTAGTAAAAATCAATATACATTATTGTTAGAGGGAGACTCAGAAAAGAAAGGAATTAGAAAAGTTTGCAAGAAAAACCAGGCTTTAAAAGGATCAGCTTATCAAAAAAAAATTCAAGAGGTATATGAAAGGGAAAAAAATTACACAGTATTACAAGCAGAATCATCAAATTTACAACTAGCCCAAGCATGAGTCTAAAAATGGCAGTTTTCTCACATCTGTATCCTTACACATCAGCATTGCAGACAGGGAAGGTGCTGTTTTTGTTAGGGAGTCACTGACCTGCAGGAAAGGGTCACAGATTTGGGGGTACTAGAACCCTAAAGAAGAACCCTAGGTTTTGTTTGTTTGCTTGACTTTAGTTTATCTTAGAGAGTAACTGGAGTCTTTGGCCTTTTGTGTTTTGAGTCTTCTGCATGCTCATCTGTCATGGTGGCCAGGCAGGCTGTGCATTTTATTTTCACACTATTGAAGAGGCAATTTCAAATGGAAGGTGAAAGCTTGAGAGAGAGGTGCGTGTACACTGTAGGTGTCTAAATATACTTCTTTACAGGACGTTGGGAGAGGAGCTCATCATGGGCTGTTGTGAAGGCACAGGTGTCAGGAGTTAGAGGAGATGCTTCCCCAGTGGAGGGAGCTCCAGGCATTCAGTCAGGGGTTTTCCTGTGATATTGGCTGCTAGCACATCATTGTGAAATGCACAGGCACAAACTCTGCCATGGGACCAGATCCTGGGGCCAGAACAAACTATGGGCTGGTGGAGAGGACCTCGGTGGAACTTCCTGCCCAAGCCATGGCAAGAAATCACACTCTGATTCTGTCTTGATTCTTTCCTCCCCACCAGACTGTGAGTTATTTATGGTTGCCAGGAACAAGGGTGATAACTCACTGCCTTGTCTCAAAATACAGAAGGACATTTTTTTAAGTTATTAAAAGAATCTAATAGTAAAAGACGTGGTTCTGGTTTGATAAATCTAAGCAGTATAGAGCAGTGAAGTTCTGATAAAGGAAAGCAGGTTCCTTGCCTTAGAAGGAGAACACAACAGAAACAGAGAACAGATACAGATGCGGTGAACACTTATTGAATGCGTACTGTGTGCTAAGCATTGTGTGACATGCACTTTTTCCAGTTGTTTCAGAAGAAGAATAACAAAAAAATGAGATAGACGTTGTCTTTACCTCCATCTTAAGAAATTTTCCAAACATCAGATTCATGACTCTAATCCGAGCACTCTTTAACTTCCAACTACATGCTCTTAGTTACTATAATAAAGTGGTTTTCATTTAAAAAATGGGTAGTTCCTTAAAGACATGTTGTGAGTGAGCAGTAGCGAGGGAAGCCAGGAGACATAGTCCAAGGAGTGGAAGAGGGAAGGGTCCCAGTATGGACTGAGCCTCATCATAAATACTTGGCTTTCTTCTGTTTTGGGTACTAAATGCCAAAGCCATTTGGCTTGGTTATATATATATATATATATATATATATATATATATATATATATATATATATATATATATATATATGTACACCAAAGTTAAATATAAATATAACAGGTATGGTTTTGCTTAGTTTTTGTCATAGTTTTCATCTCGGGTATTTTCAAGCTAAAGTTTCCAAGTTACAGAATAGGCAATCTAGAGATAACTAACCAAATCTAAAAGGGCAAAATGAAAATGAAGTCCCATGATGTGGATCCCAATTGGTTCAGAATTCCTAAGAGATCGTACTTAGGGAGGTGGAGAGTTGCAAGTAGCAAATGAAAGCCAGGTAACACTATCTAAGATTCTGGTTCTTGTAGCCATAGGAAGTAGGCTGAGTATATCCCCTAGGGGGAGCAAGAGGGCAGGATGGGGAGTGCTGCAGGACTATCCAGGGAGATTGAAATTGAGAAAGGGCTTTTGGGTCTGGTGATGAGGGTGGTTATGGTTTTGCCAAAGTGGGTCCCATAAACCACTGTAGTAGCAAAGCGGCTTGGCAAGGACAGGTGGCAGCTCATGGTGAGATGAGGTATTCAGTGGCACCTTCTCTTTATAAGAGTTTGTCAGTGGGAGAGGTAAGAAGGTAGCCAACAGGTTCTCTGAGTTCTCTCAGGACTGCTGGAAGTGCCTGTAAAAAATGCTGGTGAGAAGTGCTATAGAAGATGCTGGAATCATTTTATCTGCCCCCACTCCTCAAAAAAATTGGAGGCCCAAATTTTTTTTTGGTATTGTAAATAATTGTCAAAGTCAACATCTCTGATCATCATTTATCACCTCTCTGCTTATTCCTCATCCAACTTCAAAACAGCCTGGCAGGTGTCATTTGTGATGGAAGAGAAGAAAGTCCACAGGGAAAGAATTACCAGGTATCATTTAGACACTTAGCAAGTCATACATCCTCATCTGTGTTTTCATGAGAACTAACTGGATCTCTCGTTTTCTTCATTCAAGTTGAGTGACATACTGAAATTTGGCTTGGATAAACTGCTGTCCTCTGAAGGGAGCACCCTGGAGGAGGGAGACCTGGAGTCCATCCTGGGAGAGACAGAGAATAGCCAGTGGGCCTCTGATGCCCTGCCTGCAGCTGGAGGAGGGATCAGAGAGCAGGAGGAAGGAAGTGAGTTGGGGTTAGGTGAGCCAGTGACTCCATCACCTCAAGGTAGGGTGTGAGTGAGATGCGTCCCCACAGGAAGTCCTGTGTCCTGCTCTGGGACCTTTCTTTCCTACCCAGCCCTGTAGTCATCTGATGACATTCTTAAGGCTTCCTGGTCCAAGAACTGCCAGAATAATCCTTGTTCCCTTGAAGCTGGACTTTGAATCCAAGTGATGATATTAATGTTTATGGTCCTGTCAGTCTCAAGGATTAAATTTGAACCTTTTCTCCCTTGACGCAGACATCTTCTCTGGAGTTTATTTGGTAAACCTCCTATCTTTATGATGGTGCTTTGCACAGTGATTCCTCTTCTCAATAGTAGAATGTTTTTTAAATTGCAACTGATATTTATGGACATTTATTGTGTTCATCAACAGTACTACTATGTCATGTGCTTTAGGTCGTTTAAGACCCATGAAGTGGGGGGCTGGGGTGGTGGCTCAGCGGTAGAGCACTCACCTCGCACGTGCAAGGGCCTGGGTTCAATCCTCAGCACCACATAAAAACAAAAGTAAAAATAAAGGCATTGTGTCCAACTTCAACTAAAAATATACATATTAAAAAAAAAAGACCCATGAGGTGTAGGAGATCATTTTGTCTTCCTTTTTATTTTCTCAAATTTGGTGTCTCTCCCTTCTCTCTCTCTCTCTCTCTCTCTCTCTCTCTCTCTCTCTCTCTCCATATATATATATATATATATATATATATATATATATATATATATATATATTTAGTTGAAGATAGACAGCATGCCCTTATTTTATTTTTTTAATGTGGTGGCTAAGGATCGAGCCCAGTGCCTCACACATGCTGAGTAAGCACTCTGCCACTGAACTACAACCCTAGCCCCAATATTTATCTTTTTGTCCATTTTCTGTTCTGAAATATTTGAATTTCAGACTTGAAAGGGTTTTTTTTTTTTTCTCATGATTATTTTTAAAATGACTGTTCTCCTGTATCAGTAAGAGGGAGTCAATATGGGCTGGTGTGAGAGGGTTTTACTGACCTTTTTTAAAATTTTTTATTCATATATGACAGCAGAAAGCATTATAATTCTTATACATATAGAGCACAATTTTTCATATCTCTGATTGTATACACAGTATATTCACACCCAGTTCTTGTATTCATACCTGTACTTTGGATAATAATTATCACATTCCACCATCATTAATAACCTCATGCCTCCTCCCTTCCCCTCCAACCCCTCTGCCCTATCTAGAGCTTGTTGTTCCTCTCATCTCCCACTCTCTATCCCACTATGAATCAGCCTTCCTTATATCAAAGAAAACATTCAGCATTTTGTTTTTTGGGATTGGCTAACTTAGTATTATCTTTTCTAACTCCATCCATTTACCTGCAAATGCCATGATTTTATTTTCTTCTATTGCTGAGTAATATTCCATTGTATGTGTGTGTGTGTGTGTGTGTGTGTGTGTGTGTATGTGTGTGTATACACACATACACACACACACACACACCCCACAGTTTTTAATCCATTCATCTATTGAAGGGCATCTAGGTTGGTCCCACAGTTTAGCTATTGTGAATTGTGCTGCTGTAAACATTGATGCATCTGTGTCCTGTAGTATACTGTTTTTAAGTCCTTTGGATATAGATTGACGAGATGGATAGCTGGGTCAGATGGTGGTTCCATTCTCAATTTTCCAAGTAATCTCCATACTGCTTTTCGTATTGGCTGCACCAATTTGCAGTCCTATCAGCAGTGTATGAGTGTGCCTTTTTCTCCCACATTCTAGCCAACACTTATTGTGGTTTGTATCCATAATAGCTGCCATTCTGACGAGTGAGATGAAATCTTAGAGTGGTTTTGATTTGCATTTCTCTAATAGCTAGTAATGATGAACAATTTTTCATGTATTTGTTGACTGATTGTATATTATCTTCTGAGAAGTGTCTGTTCAGGTCCTTGGCCCATTTATTGATTGGGTTATTTGTTTTTTTTTTGGTGTTTAGCTTTTGAGGTTCTTTATATACCCTAGAGATTAGTGCTATATCTGATGTGTGAGGGGTAAAGATTTGCTCCCAAGATGTAGGCTTTCTATTCACCTCACAGATTTGTTTCTTTTGCTGAGAAGAAAGAAACTTTTTAGTTTGAGTCCATCCCATTTATTGATTCTTGATTTTAATTCTGGCACCAAAAGAGTCTTATTAAGGAAGTTGGAGCCTAATCCCACATGATGGAGATTAGGGTCTACTTTTTCTTCTATTAAACACAGAGTCTCTGGTTTTATTCCCAGGTCCTTGATCCATTTTGAGTTGAGTTTTGTGCATGGTGAGAGATAGGGGTTTAATTTCATTTTGTTGCATATGGATTTCCAGTTCTCCCAGCACAATTTGTTGAAGATGCTATCTTTTCTCTAGTGCATGTTTTTGGTACCTTTGTCTAATATAAGATAATTGTAGTTTTGTGGGTTAGTCTCTGTATCCTCTGTTCTGTACCATTGGTCTACAAGTCTGTTTTGGTGCCAATACCATGCTGTTTTTGTTACTGTTGCTCTGTAGTATAGTTTAAGGTCTGATATAGTGATGCCCCCTGCTTCACTCTTCTTGCTAAGGATTGCTTTAGCTATTCTGGGTCTCTTATTTTTCCAGATGAATTTCATGATTGTTTTTCTATTTCTATGAGGAATGTCATTGGGATTTTGATTGGAATTGCATTAAATCTGTATAGCACTTTTGGAAGTATGGTCATTTTGATAATATTAATTCTGCCTATCCAAGAGCAAGGTAGATCTTTCTATCTTCTAAGGTCTTTTTTTGATTTCTTTCTTTAAGGTTCTGTAATTTTCATTATATATATATATCTTTCACCCTTACTGAGCTTCTTAATTCAAGAGTTCCTTCTAGCCTGGCACAGTGGTGCACACCTGTAATCCTGGTGACTCCAGAAGCTGAGGATCATGAGTTCAAAGCCAGCCTCAGCAAAAGCGAGGCACTCAGTGAGAACCTGTCTCTATTAAATACAAAATAGGGCTGGGAATGTGGCTCAGTGGTTCATGCCCCTGAGTTCAATTTCCAGTACCTCCCTCCCCACCCCACCCCACCCCGCCACGAAAAAGAATTCTTTCTCTCATCAATACAGAGAAGCACAGTGGCTTCAGTAGGGTGCTTCCTTTACTGGTAGGGAAAGGGCTGGGTGAGGCTTTTGGTTTTGTCCTTCTGAATTTCCTCCCATTGCTTCTCTCTTTCTCCCTGCCATAGACTGTTGAAGGCTGTCTGCATTACCCCTTTCTCACCCGAGAGCAGAGCGTCCCTAGATGTCTGACTGCGTCTCCTTCCAGCCCTTCCTTTGAATTCCTAAGCAGCCACTGCTCTGAACTACCAATCTCAGTCATCCTGGGGTGACCTCATTCTGGAGGATGAACTTCATCTGTCTGGCACTCCTGGAGCCCCACTGTCCTGCTCCTGTGCAGTCTCTGTCTGCCTCCCCAGACCAGTGAGGGCTTCAGAGCTCAGCTGGTTTGGGATGTTCATTCTCTGTTTACCTTCAAGTGGAAGTTTATAGTAGTTCCCGACTCCTAATTTTGTGGTAGGCTTAGATTAGGGGTGGTTTGATTATCCTTGTTGACTGGTGTGGTTTTTATGGAATATATGGAGAATTCAAAATCTAGGCAATTGGCATTATTTTACAGAACACAGTTCTTGGACTTTTCTTGTGTTTTATCTTTAAAATTTGTTATGATAGTATCACATTTATATTCTTCAAGAACTCTTTCTTGTTCTCAGCTTGTTGTTTTAATCGTATCCTATTCCCATTTCAAGGATATAATATCCTCCCCGAGGACATTTATTATAGCTTTTTAAAATATATCTCAGGGAGGATATTTATTATATCTTTTTAGAAAGTGTTACCCTGCCCACTGTATTATCTCCTTTTCCCCTATTTGCTTTTCCTTCTTCCTCCTCTTTTTAAAAGTTTTGTTTTGGAGTCTCTCGTTCTTATTAGCAGTTTATCTGAAACATCTGGTGTCCTCTGATCATCGTGCTGGTGAAATTCCCCAAAGCTGACAGGCAGCTCTGTTGTGAACTGGTGGGTGGCCTTTGGGCCTCATGCCAACAGCACTGGTTGGCAAGCCAGCTTTTGCACTGGGGGAGTCATATTTGAAGATTTCACTGGAAAAATCATTGTATCCTAAGACGAGTCCTATACCATTACAGTGAAATTGGTGGTTTAAATTGGAAAGACAGGGAGCTGAGGGCACGTGGTACTCTTGGTGTTTGGTGTGTGGATCCTCTCAGTTCCTCCATACTGTGGTGCCTGTGCTTGTGCATCTGAGTTTTTGGAGAACTGAAAGGGTTTTAGTTCCTGCAGTCAGCCCCAGCTAGATACCAGTGTTTTGGTTCCACAGCTCTTTTGAATTTGTTGTCCTCTTCTTATCCACTTTTTATCTTCCAAAGAATTCGTGCACTGTTTCATCTACCATTGCCTCATATATCTTTTTAGAAATCTGTGTATTGTCCTTTAGCTGTTTCGGGTGAGAGAAAAAATAGATGTGTGTGGTCATATTTTTAAGTTGTATTTGATTACCTTAGTACCAAGTTTCCACCCTTTTCTGTACTCATCTAGATTGACTTTATTTACTAGAACAAAATAAAATTGCAGTGTTTTCAGAACAAAATAAAATTGTAGTGTTTTCAGTCTACCTACAAAAAAATTACATTTTTGCAGACAGTTTAACTGTTGGATTCTCTACTTGGATAAAAATTTGGAATGTTGTCTTCGATGACTGTCTTGATTCTCTTTGTGGTAGATGGTTCCTCTGGCAGGACCCAGATGAGGGTCTAGACCTGTGGGCTCCAGCTGCCTCTTTGAAACAGAGTGAGGACATAAAGCATGGTTAAAAATATCAAATGAATATGAAAGAGGAGTAGTTAGAGCAGCCCATTCACAATTAAGTATAAAGTAAGGTTGCTTTATCTTTAATGCCAAGTTTTTTAAAAAGCACAGTTATATGGTAAGGTGAGCATGCCCAGAAACCTGCCTTGGGAGCATGCCCAAAACCTAGCCCCGCCCAACTCCTCCTTTGAAGGTGGAAATGGAGTTGCCCGCCCCTTGAGCCGGTACTGGTTAATGGAAGTGAACCAGGAACTAACAATAGGCTGCTGCCTTCCCATTTGTTTGGCCAGCAGTTTACATCATTCTGTCTCATCCAGAAGGTGTAAGATTTCCATTGCAAATAGAGATTGTGGAGAGGGGTCAGCAGCTGGACTAGGGGAGTAAGATGTTACTTTTCCTGGTGGTCCTTTGGATTTTGCTTTGCTTTCCAACGACCTGTGCAAACGGAAGCATGGCTGATGGTTCTTAGGAGAAAAATATATGAATAGTCTTTTAATTGGTTCCTTGATCATTCTTTTCTCTTTTATTACAATTTTAGCTTTTAAGTGACTCGGCTGCCTTCTCTACTATTTGGTCATGAATTTCTTTTTTTTCTTCTCAACAAGGATTGTTCTGTGGACCCAAGTGCTGTCAGCTTTTATAAGGAATGTTGATTGCTTTATATGAAATAGGATGGAAGGAGGTTGATTAAACCCTGTGAAATGAGAGACAGTTGGGGAATTCTGGGAAAGATGGCCATGGACAAAGATTAGTGGGATCACAATGTACTTCTACAATATTTGTGAGAGGGATGTGTGAGATAAGGATCAGATTTTTTTTAATAGCATCAGGTATCAACCAGCACTAATGAGTGAAAGCTAAAGGGAGGCAGCTTGAAAGTCTTTGCAAGAAAGGATTTTGTTCATAACTATGACTTCACAAATAATGACTCTCCCAGGATTCTCTGAATTTCCCCTCTGAGAGTGGACCATTTGAGTAGAACCAGAGTATCAAAGAAGAAATTTTAAAGTCTAGTAAAAATTTATATGTGGATTTTTCAAAATGCTACAAATAGTTGATTCTTTGCTGTCTTTAAACAATATACAGTAATCACAAGAAAATTTCCTTCTGTTCTTTGTGTCATTAGTTTTTAGCCTCACTCAAACCTAAGTGATGATGTGGAAGAAGAGAGCACACAAGATAACATGGCTATTAGCTTCCAGTTTAGAGGCTTGTCCTGGCGAACATTTCTTCTCTTTTCATGAGGTATAAAAATATAACCAAAACCCATCAGGACAGATTTTATATGGCTAAAAATTCATGCTTTCATGAAAATAGGAAAGAGTATTTCTGATTTTTCTTAAAGTTCTCAAATACATCTAAATAGTAGATAGAAAAAACAGTGGAATGAGATTACCATCATTACCCTAAGTACACATATAAAGACACAACTAGGGGCTGGGGATGTGGCTCAAGCAGTAGCGCGCTTGCCTGGCATGCATACAGCCCGGGTTCGATGCTCAGCAACACATACAAAAAAAGATATTTTGTCCGCCGAGAACTAAAAAATAAATATTTAAAAATCTCTCTCTCCCCTCCCTCCCTCCCTCTCTCTCTCTCTCTCTCTCTCTCTCTTAAAAAAAGACACAACTGATGTGACTATGTATACAACCAGAGATATGAAAACTTGTGTACCATATGTGTAATATGAATTATAATGCGTTCTGCTGTCATATATAACAAATTAGAATTAAAAATAAATAATTTTTTTAAAAAGATTTTAAAAAGTGGGAAAATCAGAAACTAATATCGTTCCATGCTGTACATATCACTTCCCTTTCTCAAGTACAATCTGGCACAAAATGTGTTGAGAGGAGATTCCCCTCCAAAAAAAAAATCCACTGGGGCTGGGGATATAGCTTAGTTGGAAGAGTACTTGCCTCACACGCACAAGGCTCTGGGTTCAATCCCCAGCACCACCTAAAAAAACCCCAAAATCTGATATTACATCCAATGGCATGAACAAGATTTAAAAAGCCACATAACCATAATGAGAGCATAAAGCACACAAAAGGCTTTCCAGATTCCAATCTAGGAAAAAAAAAAACATATCCCAAGGAAGGAGAACAATGTTCTTGCAATTACTTTTCTCTAAGGAGTGTCTTAGTATGGTGATGAATGACCTTTTTTAACCCCCAGCACTGAGGATTGAACTGAGGAGTGCTCTACCACTTAGCTACATCTGCAGTCATTAATGTTTGTTTTGTTTTTATTTTTCTTGAGACAGAGTCTCACCAAGTTGCCCAGGCTCTCCTCAAACTTACCATTCTCCTACTTGTCAACCTCCTGAGTAGCTAGGATTATAGGCATGCACTATTGTACTGGCTACAAATTATATGTTTTTAAATCAGGAAATTGTCATTTAGAGAATATTATTCCCATAAGTTCTTTCTATATAAATTATTATAGAGCAAGCTTCACACAACCAATTGAAGAGACATTATCGTTAATAGATTATCCTATATTGTAGTTAATTGTATGGAAAAGGAACAATGTAGCAAAAATGAAATCATAAAAACAAAGACATTTCACATAGTAATGTAGATTAAAATGTCATCCAACTATAAATTCCCCCAAAATGCATGGACCAAGATCCTACCCAAGATTGAGACTTGAGGAAGGACTGACTGTATCCTTTAAAGGCACAAACTCATTTTTTCTTCTCTGTGGTACCCTGTGCCACACTGTAAAGAATCTCAGGCTATCTTACTGGAGGGAGAGTCCATTTGAAGAAAGCCCCTGACATATGAAAGACCACATGGAAAGGGAGACTATATAAAGCCAACAGTCAGCACCTTAGTTCCGTACATACAAAGCCATCTCAGACCTTGTAGTCTAAATCAGGCGTGTGCTGTATGGGTGAGCCTAGGTGACACTGGAGCAGAACCTTGGTTAAAGTCTTGACTTACAAAATTATGAGAAATAAAATGGTTGTTTGTTTGGTAGTGGGGATTGAACTCAGAGGCTCTCGACCACTGAGCCACATCCCTAGCCCTATTTTGTATTTTATTTAGAGACAGGGTGTCACTGAGTTGCTTAGTGCCTCACCATTACTGAGGCTCGCTTTGAACTCTCGATCCTCCTACCTCAGCCTCCTGAGCCACTGGAATTACAGGTGTGCACCACCACTCCCGGCAAATGGTTATTTTTTAAAGCCACTAAATTTTGGAATTTTTAAAAATATAACAATAGATAACTAAAACACTGTTTATTGATGATTTGTAGGGCTTTTATTTAATGACCAGTTTTATTAAAGAATACCCCATTTATTTCTACTGTGATCAGCAAACAAACTGAAATTCAATATTTAAAATTTTTTGCCAAGAATATAACCTATCTTGCAAGTTTCCATGAGGACTAGAAAAAAATATATATTCTGGAGTTGTTGGGCATTGTCAGTCAATGTCAATAAGATTAAGGTGGTTGATAGTTTTGTTCAGACTCTTGTGTATCATTAGTGATTTTTTTATAGTGTTACTATCAGTTGTTAAAAGGGTGTTAAAAATTCAAAGTATAGATTTGTCTCTTCAGTTTTGTCAGCTTTCATATATTTGGGGAATATAAATGTTTGGTTGTATGGTGTCATGTTTCTGTGTTCTTAAAAACACATTATGGTATTATGAAATGTCTTTCTTATCTCTTATAAAACTCTTTATCTTGAATTAAATTCATCTGATGTTAGTATAGCCTCTGCATTCTTCTTGGCTTACTATTCATGATGTATTTTTATCTATTTCTTGTTTTCGTTCTATTCATATTTTTATTTAATGTAATTAAATAAAATTACATTAAATAAAAATTAAATTTTATTTAATTTATCCATTAGCGTTTAGCTTTATTGCTTTACATTATTGTTTTAGCAATGTTTCCAGGAATTATGAAATGCATTCTTTAATTTATCACAGTTTTCATAATTTAAATTGTGATACTTTCTCACATCTCCCCAAGTCCTTTGTGCTTTGTCGTCATACATATTACAGCTGTATACCCTATGTTTTTTACCTTAGTCATGTTTCCAAGAAATTAAAAGAATAAATATGTATACATATTGCCTTTTATATTTACCTACATTTTAGTATTTCTAGTACTTTTCATTTCTGTTTATGGTGCATTGTCTTTAAAAATATCTACCCCAAATTCTCCACATTCCTGTATCATGTTGCTTCTCTCATTATGAAGTAATATCTATTTTCCCACCAGCTGAGTCTGGGCTGGTCTTTTGTCTTGTTTTAATGAACAAAATATATTTTTGGTGAAAGTGATGCCATGCCAATCCTAGACCTAACACCTTGGGAAGGTGTATACCTTCTACTTTTATCCTCTAGAAATCTAATCAACAAATAAAAAATTTTAGAATGACTGAATGACTAAAAGCATTTGAGGAGATAAGCCTGACCCAACCAGTTGAGCTAGCAGACATGTAAACAAAGCTATTTTGTCAGTTCTACCTTTGGTTAAACAATCCCTGCTAAAGGAAACCACATAAGCACTAATAAATACCTAGAGCAAAGGACCCATCAGGTTATGTAAAGTCAAATCATAGAATAAGGAGAAATAACAAAGAATTTTTATTTTAAACCATTAAATTTGTTACACAGTGAACTAAAACACACAGTGCATCTGTTTCTACCTGATGGATCATCTCCTTTTATCCTGAAGAGGTTCTTTTAGCATTGTTAATAGTAGAGATCTATTGGTATTGAATTTTCTTACTTTTTATTTATTTGAAAATGTCTATTCTACTTTCAGTTTTGAAGAGTACTTATCCTAGATTAGCAGTTTTTGTCTTCTAGCACCTTAAACCTTTCCGTTAACTTTAATCTCTCATTTCTGATAAGAAGTCAGCTATCATTTTAGTCATTTTTACCTATGCGTAACACACCACTTTTTTCTAATTGCCTTCAAGACCTTTTTCCTCCTAATTGATTATTTACAGTTGACTTTGATGCATCTAGATGTGATTTGCTTTGTAACTAACTTTAGTATTCACTGAGTTTCCTAAATCTGTTAACATCTTTTTTGTTAATTTGAGATAATTTTAGCCATCATTGTCTTAAATATTTTTTCTGTACAATTTATGCCTCTATTCTTCTAGAAATCTAATTATATGTATATTAGGTCACTTTGTAATGATAGTAACCAAGTCTCTATTTTTTTCTTTCTGATTTTTAGACCAGATAATTTTTATTGGTCTATCTCCAAGTTAACTTTTTGATGTTTTTGCACTATATAATCTGTTGATAGATTTGTTTCATGAATTTTTCATTTCAAATACTATACTTTTTATTTCTTTTAAAAGAAATTTTTCATTTATATGTTGACACCCATATCTACTTATTCATTATGATTAAGCTTTTCTTTAATTCCTTGAAATTAGTTATAAAAACTTTTTAAATTTTTTTTCTGCTAATCCTAACATCTGGGTCAGCTCACGGAACTTTTTTTATATGTGACATTTTCTCTTGTGGTTCTCATTTTTCTATCTTCTTTGCATTCTGGCAAAATTTAATGATATTCTATATGCCTATAGTTTGTGAAGCATTTGTTTCTCAGATTCATGACACTGTTAGAACCTGAAGTATTAGCTGTTGGGTAACTGTGAATTCTTTTTTTTTTTTTTTACTTGAAGTAGATTGTCTGAAATAGGCATATTCTCCTCTGTGTTTATCCAAACCTCCCTGTCATGTGTACTACAAGTTACAATTTGGAAGTTAATGTATTAAAATTCTGTCTGTTCATGGTTCTAGAAAAGTGATGTTCTCTCCCAAACACTGGTTACTACAGCAGCATTTTTAATGTTGTAAAATAAGAATAAAGGCTCTGAAGGCCAGAGATTTTAAAAAGTCATTTTACAAATGTTACGTTAAATTAAAACTGAGCTTTGCTGTAATACTCTTTTCTCTTCAAAATGTGATGGTACAGGAAAGGTGTTATATGCAGGGGTGGTATTGCAGGGGAGCATTTTAAATTGCAGAAGTAAAAAAGTTATAATATTTATAATTTTGATGAGTTTATTTTTATAGGGAAGATTTTTCTCCCCTGAAATTTTTTCTGGAATAGCAAAATGTTTCCATTATTAAAAATTGAAATTGTTAAAAAAAAAAAAGAGTTCAACGCTAGCCTCAGCAATTAAGGGATGCACTTAGCAACTCAATGAGACCCTGTATCTAAATAAAATGCAAAAAAAGGGCTGAGGTTGTGGCTCAATGGTTAAGCACCCCTGGGTTCAATCCCTGGTACCAAAAAAAAAATTTTAATTATATTCTGGTCATTTATAGATGATACATCATAGGAAGTCTGGATTATATTGTCTTCTTATAAAGGATATTCTGTTTTATGTGTCATGCAGGCTAATTACTGGTGAATTGTTTTGATCATATTAGATTTGGTATTATTATTATTATTATTATTATTATTATTATTATTATTATTATTTGGTACCAGAGATTGAACTCAGGGTACTCAATTACTGAGCCACATCCCCAGACCTGTTTTGTATTTTATTGAGAGACAGGGTCTTGCTGAGCTGCTTTAGCACCTCAATTTACTAAGGCTGGCTTTGAGCTCGTGATCCTCTTGCTTCATCCACCTGAGTCACTGGGATTATAAGCATATTCCACCTCGCCTCACTAGGTTTGGTATTTTTCTTTATTTCCATATTTCATGGTGTATTATACTTGTACATAATGGTGGGATTTGTTGTTATGTTTTCATACATATGTACAATACAGTGATAAAACTTAGCCAATATCATTCTCGAGTATTTCTCTTTTACCTGCTTTCCTCTCTCCCCTGATCCCTTTCCTCTGTTCTACTGACCTCCCTTTGATTGTCGTCAGATTCCTTTCACACACACACACCTTTCTTTTCCTTTTTCCTTTCTGGCTGCCACATACATTTTCAGCATGAATCAATTTTGATTTTAAATTTAGGTCTACCATTTCCCCATTGCTCTTTTGTGTGTGGTTCTTTTTGCTAAGGCTTATTCCTGAACTCTTAATTAAGTACCTGATATATTAGTGAAGCTGCTGCAACCTGACTCTGCTGGAAACCATTTCTTCCAACATTGCCATTTTTTTTATTTCTTAGTTTTCGGCAGACACAACATCTTTGTTTGTATGTGGTGCTGAGGATCGAACCTGGGCTGCGCGCATGCCAGACAGGTTCGCTACCACCTGAGCCACATCCCCAGCCCCAGCAATCTGCTGTTGAGCCACAACCCCAGCCCCATATCGTTCATATTCTTGGTGGCTGCTATTCTGACTAGAGTGAGATGAAAGCTCACTGTAGTTTTGATTTGCATTTCCCTAATTGCTAATGATGTTGAACATTTTCATAGATTTGTTGTCCATTTTTATTTCTTCTTTTGAGAAGAATCTGTTTAAGTCATTTGCCCAATTAAGCTAGGTTATTTGAGGTTTTGGTATTAAGTTTTTTAAAGTTTCTTATATAGTCTGGATATTAATCCTGTGTCAAAGAGTAGTTAGCAGGGCTGGGGATGTGGCTCAAGCGGTAGCACGCTCGCCTGGCATGCATGCAGTGCAGGTTCAACCCTCAGCACCACATACAAAGATGTTGTGTCCGCCGAAAACTAAAAAATAAATATTAAAAAATTGTCTCTCTCTCTTTTTTTTTAGAAAAAGAATAGTTAGCAAATATATTTTCTCCCATTCCGTAGGTTCTTTCTTCATGTTACTAATAATTTCCTTTGCTGTGCAGAAGCTTTTTAATTTGATGCCATTCTGTTTATTAACTTTTGTCATTATTTTCTGAGCTTTAGGAGTTCTAATAAGAAAGCCTTTGCCTGTACCTATATGCTGGAGTCTCAAACCTATATTTTCTTCCAAGGATTTGCATAGTTTCTGGTCTAATTCCTGGGCTTTTGATCTCTTTCAAGTTTGTACAGGGTCTAGTCTTATTTGTCTACATATAGATAACCAATTTTCCTGGCACCATTTGTTTAAAGCCTGTCTTTTCTCCCAATATATTTTTGGCATATTTGTCAAGAATCAGATGACTGTTAACTGTGTTGGATCTTTTTCTGTGTCTTCTCTTCTTTCCCATTGGTCTATGTATCTGGTTTTATGACAGAGCCATGCAGTGGTTATTTCAATAGCTTTGTAGTACAATTTGAAGTCAGGTATTGTGATGATGCCTCCAGCTTGCTTATTGACTTAGAATTGTTTTGGCTATTCTGAATATTTTATTCTTCCAAATGGATTTCAGGACTGTTTTTTTCTAGGTCTGGAAAAATGACATTTATTATTATTATTATTATTTTAAATTTATATATGACAACAGAATGCATTACAATTTATATTACATATATAGAGCACAATTTTTCATATTTCTCTTTGTATACAAAGTATATTCACACCAATTCGTGGGCATTTTGATGGGAATTGCATCAAATCTGTATGTTGCTCATAAAACCAATTTCAAACATATACAATCATATTAGTAGTGATTTTAGTGTCCAAAAAGAGATCTACTAAACAATAATTACTGGGCTGGTTTGGTGACTTGTAGTCCTAACTACTCAGAAGGCCAAGCCAGGAGGATTGCTTGAGTCCAGGAGTTGGAGATCAGGTTACGCAAAATAGCAAGACCCCCATCTTAAAAATAATAATAATTACTGATATCAAAACACATCTCAATCATTATGATAGTCACTAACTCTTCATTGTTTTCCTTGAAACTCTAATATACAATTAGTGAATGTCAATTTAGGACTAATTGTGCTATGTTATAGAAGAGAAAGCTGATTATAATAGTAAATGAAATCAGCTATCATGAACTGATTTGTGTTTATTTAATTACAATTATCATGCTGATGACTCTACATATTAAGTCTCCACCTATAGTCCCCTAGGTGCTAATTTTAAAGATATGAGTTTTCATTAAAAATAATAAAAGAAACCCCTCTATGCATTTCAATAATTCAAATTGTATCATAATTTGACTATTAACACAAGGGAAAATCAATGCAACTAATTCAGATTTAAATTCAAGATTACACAGTGCAAAAGAGGGAATAGTCTTGGAAAGGGAAGTAGAAAAATGTAAGATCCCTCTTAGAGGTCAGAAAAAATAAATTAAAAAATGTGATTTTTTTTAAAGGTAGTGTTAACTTGAAGTGGAAAACAAAAAGCAAAAAACCTTTGAAGCAAAGTCAGTTGTGTTTACAAGGACCTTTGAGTTTCTTTGATGTTTTAGTGATTCTGGTTTTTAAAATGTTGATTTGTGGAGGATGGGCACAGGGGATTGAATCTAGGTGCTTAACCATTGATCCACATCACCAGCCCTTTTTTTACATTTTTTTTTATTTTGACATAGGAAATCCATAAATTACTTAAGGCCTTGCTAAATTGCTGAGGGTGACTTTGAACTCAATATCCTCCTGCCTCAGCCTCCAGAGCCACTGGGATTACAGTGTGCATCATGAAGCCCGGCCTTAAATGTTGATTTTATAATCCTTTCTTTTTAGCTGATAAGAGAAATTACAAAATACAGAATACTTGCAAACTACAAAATATAGGATACTTACAACTAAAGGTGCTTTGTTAAATGATCAGAGTTTAACTAACTCTGCAAGTGACTCTCAAGCAGTGACTCTCAAACTGGGAGAGTAATACTAGTCTTATCAAGAGAAGTTTAGAAATGCCTGGAGGCATTTTGTTGTTGTTTCACCATCACTGAGGAAACTACTAACATTTTTTGGCCAGGCCCATAGATAGTATATAACCTTCAGCTAGTAGGAATAGTCCAAACCAAAGTACCAATAGAGTTCTATCAAGAAACCCTGGTGCAAAGAAGTAATCTACCAAGGAAAACACAGTTGCAGTTAAGTAAGAGAACAGAGCAGGTGCCCGATGCAGTGCTGCATGCCTGTAATCCCAGTGGCTCTGGAGGCTGAGGCAGGAGGATCATGAGTTCAAAGCCAGCTTCAGCAAAAGTAAGGCCCTAAACAATTCAGTGAGACCTTATCTCTAAATAAAATACAAAATAGGGCTGGAGATGTGACTCAGTGGTCTAGAGCCCTTGAGTTCAATCCCTGTTACCAAAGAAAAATAGACCACCCAGGTGACTTGTTTGTACCAGTGGGTCTACCTAAAACGAAAAGGGATTTTATGCAGTCAAATTTTTTTATTATCCATTTAAATATAATTCTTTATTTCTTTATGTTTGTCAAGAAGTAAGTATATTTAAGATAACAATGAAAAATAATAAAAGAATGACAAGTGTAGGAACCTAATGATGACTTACACTTTTTGATTATAGACTTGACAATGACAATTATAGACTTGACAAAAATGACAATGCAATCCCTAGCTATTGCAACAGAAATCTTAACCTCTGAGTGAAAAAAAAAGAGGGATGTTGAGATACCTTCAATCATCTTTTCTCACTTCTGCGTAAGTACCAAGAGAGGTTGGCCAAAAATATTTTAAAACCTAAAACATACTATTAAACTTGGCTTTTCTTTAAAATAAGTGCAAGTATATGATATGGCCTAGTGTTAATTTACAATCCCTACTTTCTTATGCTGCGACTGTCTTTAAATGTGCCCAGTTTGAGCTGAGATGTGCCATAAGTCAGATATCAAAGACTTATTATGAAGAATGTAAAATAACAGTTATATTTTAATTTTGATTACAAATTAAAAGGATGACATTTTGAATATATTGAATTATGTAAAATGTGTTATTAAATGAAGCTCATCTGTCTTATTTTTTAAAATATGACTTCTAGAAAATTTAATTTACATGTAGAGTTAATATTATATTTCTATTGGTGGTTCTAAGGGATCAGTGAGAAATAAGAGAAAGATCATGTTCAGATTCCCTATTTCATCATTTGGGTTTGATGTCATTCACTGATCTTCTTATGTATTCCAAACCATTTCAAATTTCATGTGGATTTGGGTAAGACTGAGATTTCATACGAATCACAGAGAACTTACTTTCCCATATATGTTTGTTCAGTGTCCCCCACTGAGTATAGTCTTCATAATAGTGTTTATGGTCCTGTTTCTAATTTTATACTGCATGCATCAGTTAAAATGCTGAAGATTCAGGAGGGTTTGCTTTGCTTCAGTGTATGCTCTGGTAGACTATATGTTATCCCGAAGAACATATTTTCTCCTCCACTCTCCCTGTCTCCTCCAAGAGGTGCTTGTGATCTTCCAAGCACACTTTGGGAGGATGTTATCAGCCTTACTTTGTTTCAGTGAGAAGAGAACAGTTTCCAGAGTAGGAACTATCTAAAAATGTCTCCTTAGTAATGAAAGCATTTATTGCCAAGACTTTTGTTGCTTTGTCAATTGTCTATATTGGCTGTAACCGCCAGGATTTTGCTGTTTAATTATTTAAACCACATAAATGGGCAATCTTTCATATATTATCTCTATTTCTTCTTTAAAAATGAATTATAAAATTTTAAATTTGACCCATATTTGTATAGATGAAATATCTGAGACTCAGAAAATTAATGATTTGCCTATAGTCACACAATTAGACTTCTGACTACAATCCTTTTGGCTGTATTCCTTACTTCTGCTGTTGTTCTCGTAAGGAAGTAATTTATATTTCTGAAAACTAAATGGATAAAGCCCAACAGTGCACTGTGGAAATTGAGATGTGCAGGCCACAAGTCCCCAATGTCTGTTCTGCATTTATTTCAACACACCAAATATTTGACCTCTGTGAAAAGAATGCCAAGGTAAATTAGGCAGAACCAGAAACAGGAACTCATATACATGCCATATATTAGTGGCAATTTCAGATGTTTGAGTTTCTTTCTTTGTACAGTTGAAAGTGGAATAATATTTGTCAGGGCTAGACAAACAGTAGATGCTGGCAGAAGACCTTGCCTTGTATATGACTCACTTCCATTAGTACAGTACACTTCAACATGACTTTTTAATTGTGGGGAGTGCCTCAGCTCTACTCATTATGCCCAGCCTAAACCTCCATCTTCCCTGGATTTAAGGACAAGATACTTGTTTAAATTCCACTTAAGTTATATGATCCCTTTACTTAAAGTCTAATATTTTATGCATTTTTATTCTATTAAGTCTAAATCCTTATGCTTGATTTTCAAGGAATTTCATAATCTGACCTAAGCACACAAATATGTCATCCTTTATAGAATCCTTTCCTCTCAGCAAAATGAGGTGTCCTTACTGTTTTTTAAACATACTTCTTTCTGCTGAGTCTTTTATGCTGTTTAATTCACTTGCCTTTTATTCTCTTTTTAGAATCTGAATCCTATGTATTTATCCAGGTCTAGCTCAAATCCCAAGACTCATCTCTTACTTTTAACTCTTTAGTGTTTACAATTTGTACCAAAATACATTTTAGCATTTATTTTGTGGCAGGGTAGGGCCCTTGCCACCCTCCCACTACACTAACTTTTACCAAGGAGGAAACTGGTGTTACCAAGAAAGACCTGTTTATAATTTAGGAGTTCCCATTCTCGAGATTATAATGAGGATCTAGAGTCACCTCCACCCTTGGAGATAGATCCAAGATTGGGGTCCTTCGGCACAGGTGTAAAGGTTGATCCATTGCCTGAATCTCTTACATTGGCACAGAAGATGATGTACACACACACACACACACATACACACACACGCCAAAACTCAGGAAGGAAGGAAGGAAGGAAGGGAGGGAGGGAGGGAGGGAAGGAAAGGTGGGCGGGCGGGGGGGGGAAAGAAGGAAGGAGACCCTTTGAAATCCATTGAGAAATGATACTGTTCTGGTCAACCTCACAGAAAATGGATATTTCTTGTCATTTTCTGACTTACCATATTGTGACCAAGCATAGTGCTATTATTTTATTTTTTTACTAAGACCTTTACTAGGATTTACCTGGTTTATAACTTTCTACCTTTAAATATAACTGAATCTGCTGGAAGGTGGTGGCAGAGTCTGTAATCCCAGATATTCAGGAGGCTGAGGCTGGAGGATCGCAAGTTTGAGGTAAACTTGGGGAACTGAGCCAGACTCTGTTTCAAAATAAAAACTAAACTGGGCATGGTGGCACACATCTGTAATCCCAGTGGCTCAGAATGGTGAAACAGGAGAATTGGGATTTCAAAACCAACCTTAGCAACTTAATGAGGCCCTGAGTAACTCATTGGGACCTATCTCTAAATAAAATACAAAAGAGGGCTGGGGATGTGGCTCAGTGGTTTAGTTCCCAAGAGTTTCATCTCTGATAGCAAAAAAAAAATTAATAATAAATGAATAAATAAAATAAAAAGGGCTGGGGATGTGGCTCAGCAGTAGAGCACCCCTGGATATTTGTACTAGGGAGTACAAAAAAAAAAGAATTTTCAATACATATTACTTTTTGTCTAGTTTATTTCATTCAGAATCTCCCTGGTTTTGCTATTATCAATAGTTCTTTATTTTTACTAAGTATGTTTCCAAAATTTATTATCTATTTTCCTATTGATATACATTGGGGATTTTTTTAAGTAAACCAGGTTATATTTATACAATTATTATAAATTAAATATTAAAAATTATTAAGCAATGAAAATAAGAAGTACCTTCACATTCAACAACTTGGATAAATCTTATAAAAATACATATGGAGCTAAAAAAGCCACATACCAAAGAACACATGTGTATGATTACACTGTATAAAGTAACAAAACAGGCAAATATAATCCTTGTTATTAGAAGTTAAAATAGTGCCTAAGTCTGGGGGAGTGGAGGGAATAATTAGGGGAGCAATGAGAAAGGGCTCATGAAAGTGCATTTGATGTTCAATTTCTTGACCTGGGTTAAGGTTCAGTGGATATGTTTACTTTGTGATAATTCATTGTGCTATACGTGATTTTCTTTTGTCTGTTATATTTAATAAAAGAGAAGCTCTATTAACAGTAAAAAATCAATCTCTACATTCATGTAATAGTTAGTAATCAAATGTCTACTATATGGTTAATATGAGTATAAGGGTTCTGAGGCATGTAAGACAGACATGTTCCCACAGTCCAACATTGGGGATTTTTTGACTATTACAAATAAAACCACCATGAATAGTTGTGCACAAGTCTCAGTGTGGATGTATGCTTTTATTTCTCTGGAGTAAATATCTCGACAGATGTGATTTAATTTGTAAAACAACTGCCAAACAGTTTTCTAACAGTTTGTGCCATTGTTTATACTACATGTTATAGTTTGCAGTTCTAAGAGAGATACCATAGTCTTCATCTTTGTCAACATTTGTTATGATGAGTCTTAAATTTTGTCCATCCTACTGTATGTGTAATAACATTGCAGTTTTGATTTACATTTCAACTTATTTTGGATATCCTTTCATGTGCACATTCACCATATTTGTGTCTACTTTGGTGAAGAAAAAAAGTCTTCTGCCCATCTTTTCAAATTGGGTGATTTTTCTTATTAATAAGTTGTAAGAATCATTTGTATATCCTAGATATCATTCTCTTGAGAGAGATATGTTTTGCCAATACTTTTTCCTAGTCTGTCAGCTTACCTTTCCATTTCCATAACAATGAATATACAATAGACAAAGTTTGTTGTTGTTGTTGTTTTTGGTACTGGGGATTGAACTCAGGGTCATACCACCACTGAGCCACATCCCCAGTCCTATTTAGTATTTTATTTAGAGACAGGGTCTCACTGAGTTGCTTAGTGCCTCACTTTTGCTGAGGCTGGCTTTGAACTTGCAATCCCCCTGCCTCAGCCTTTTGAGCCACTGGTATTACAGGTATGCACCACCACGCCCAGCATGAGACAAAGTTTTTGAGGAGAGGAAAAAAGAGAGCATGAGGCAGAGAGAGCTAGTTAGTTTTAAAAGCCTCTGCCAAGCAGCTTTTTATATTTTCTTCCAGAAGTTGTATAGGTTTAGCTGCTACATTTAGGTCTGTAGTCTATTCCTACCAGTAGTGTGTGAGGGCTCCCATTGATCCACATCCTTGCCAACTTATTATTATCTTTTTGATTATAACCATCTTGATAGATGTGAAGTAGTATCTCACTGAGGTTGTACATTTCCCTAATGGTGCTGGGTATCCTTTCATTTGCTTATTTGCTTTTGCATATTTTCTTTGGAGAAATGTCTATTCTAATTTCTTGCCATTTGTCTTTTCATATTGAACAATAAGAATTGCTTGTATATTCTAGGTAGTTATATATATTCTAACTATATGAATTGTAAATGTTTTCTTCTATGATTGTATTTTCACTTTCTTCGATGGTAGCCTTTAAAAGTTTTAAATTTGATGAAGTTCATTACTTTATTATTTTTTCTTTTGGTGCTTGGGCCTTTGGTGTCTTAAATACAAAGTCATTGTCTACCCCAAGATTTACCTATGCTTTCTTACATTTAGTTTTGGTTCTTACATATATATGTGTTGTCCATTTTGAATTCTTACATTTATGTCTGTGGTCCATTTTGAGGTAATTTTTATGTGGGGTAGGGCTTAACTTAATTCTTTTGCATTAAAGACTATATCATTTTGAAATAATATTTTCATTTGGAATGCAATTCTAGGATATCAGTTTTTTTTTTCTTTCAGAACTTGAAAATGTTGATGTACTGTTTTCTGGTTTGCATGGTTCTTGAATGAATTTTGACATTTTACTTTCACTCCTTTGTACATAATGGTATCTGTTTTCTGTAGATGCTTTTCAATTTTTTTCTTAGCACTGGTTTTAAGCATTTAGTGTAAATTTGTGTCATCTTTATCATTTTTCTTATTCATTGAGCTTTTTGAATCTGAGTGTTCATCAGATATAGAACATTTTTATTTATTATTTTTTCAAATGTGTTTTTCCCACCTTTTTAGGAACTACCATAACATATATATTGGACTGGTTGAAGCTGTGCATACTGATGCTTTGTTCAGTTCAGTCTCTTTCTCCGTGTTTGATTTTGGAGTCTTTATCACTGCATATTCAGTTTGCTGATATTGACTTCTTCAATGTTAAATCTGCTGTTAATCTCATTCAGTGTAATTTTCACCTTAGCCATTGTTTTATCTGATTTTATCTAATTTTATCTGTTTTATCTAATTCAGACATTTTTATATCTTCTTTTTCTCCTTTACATGCTTATGCTTTTCCATAGCATCTTGAACATATGGTATACAACTGTATTAATGTCCTTGTATAATAACTCTATCACAGTGTAATTAATGATCATTTTTATTAATTTTCTTTTCAACATGGGTTATATTTTCCTCGCTCTTTGCATGCCTCATACATTTTTATTGGATTCCAAACATTGTGAATTTACCTTGTTCAGTACTGGAAATTTTGTATTCTTTTAAATATTCTTGAGCTGTGTACAGCTTTTTTTTCTGAACTATCTTGGAAACATTTTTATCTTTTTACGATTCTTCTAGACAGGAGTTACCTTCAATCTTGGGCTATTTTGTCCCTTTTACTGACTATGTTACTTGATGCCCTTTTATTATAGATTTTCCATTCTAGCTGGTGATTACAAAAATTGATCTGCATGCCAACAATCACCACCACCTTCCATTCTGTTCCTTTCTGAAGGTTCTTTCTCTGGCCTTACATGTGAGCCCATTGTTACATAGCCGCAGACTTCAGGGGAACCCTCCATAGATGTCTAGAGAGCTAGTGCATGTACACACTCTCCCTCCATCTGCAGTTCTCTACTCTCTCCTTTATTCTGCTCTGGGACTTCTAGCTGCGTCGGTCTCTTCAGACTTTAAAATCCATCTCTTCAACTCAGGAGATTTTCTATTTGAGTTTTCCTTCTCTGGATGTGGCCTGAAAAATTCTTTCCAGGGAGTAAATTGGGATAATCGTAGCACTCATCTCTCATGCCTAACTTTATCTTAGAGGTCACTCTTATGCTGCTTATTATCTAATATCTGAGAACTGTTGTTTGTATTTTGTCCACTTTTTTTCCAATGTTTCATATGCGAGGGTAAATCTGTTGCCCCTCTTGGAGAGATTTAGTCTTCCATAAATGTTTAACACTATTCTCTGGCACATCATTTACAATAGATGAGGTTCTTCCTGGTAACAGCAGCGGTAGGCCTACTGAATGCTCCTAGGCAAGTGCCTTCACAAATTTCCAATGGTATATGTTATTATGCTGCCAATTATTTGTTTCAGATATGTTTTTGTCTCATTTAGATTGTACTCTGACTTTAGGAACCCTTTATATCTTAGAATTTTATGTCCCCTTCACCCAAACTGGTCACATTTACCTTTAACAATTACTCAACCCTTACCCCGTAAGAATTCCCTTTGAGGTATTAAAGAATAATTCACTTGAGATTATTTATCTCCATGCCAACAATCACCACCACATTCTATCCTGTTCCTTTTCTGAAGGTTTTTAATATAACCTTATATTAAACATGTTAAACATCAATGCCACATATTTAAATGCTATGAGTAAAAGTGAATGCTGATTCATCCACTAATTGTATGTATCCTGGTAGAAAGAACCACCACTACTTTATTGTGACCAGTTGAGAAATTTTCTTCTCATTATCCACCAGACTAGTTAATATGTCTTTAAGGCAATAAGTTTAAAAAATAATACTGATAAATCAAAATATTGAAAACTCTACAAACTAAGCAGCTAGTTCTTCAGTAACTGGAAGCACTGACTATGCATATAAAAGTATATCTGATTATGAGTCAAAGTAAATATCAAGAAGGTAATATGCAATTAGATCTTTTTGCTCTTCTGATTTTTCCACCAATGAATTATCATTAATTTCTATTCTACAATAAGAAAAAATCTACAACATACCATATTCTATAATAAGAAAAATAAGAAAAAATTAAA
The DNA here is from genome assembly GCF_052094955.1 of Ictidomys tridecemlineatus. NCBI lineage: Eukaryota > Metazoa > Chordata > Mammalia > Rodentia > Sciuridae > Ictidomys > Ictidomys tridecemlineatus. The sequence goes on from NW_027521507.1 coordinate 179,434, forward strand.
ACTAGTTTTAAAAGATCTACTTAAATATTTCAGTATCATGTAACCAAACAACTACTCTCCACACAAGTATGTTTTTATTCAACAAACACATTCAGGGGTACATTCCTGGAGTTGAGGATGCATGCTGCTGAGAGGTGGACCTTAAATGCCTTGTTCTCATAGCTTATTTCCTCTCAGTACTATTTATATATGGGGGCTTAATAGTTAATATATGTGTTTAGGTTAATAGTGTAGTATATTTATAATATTATTGGAACCATGAGTTTATCCATCAAATCATTTGTTAACTCTCTCATACATTCTAGGCATTTCCCTAGTCACTGATGTAACAGTAGTGAACAAAATAACTAATTTCCTGCTCCTGTTGGAAATTGTGTTTGAGGTTGGGTCAGAGCAGTCAAGTAGATAAACAAATGTAAGGCAAGTGGTAAGAGAAGTCTAAAGTGGTAAGGCAAGTCTGAAGAGAAAGAAAGGCAGGGTAATGGGCTTGATAGTCATGACAAGAGGCTATATTTTGTGTAGGATGGCCAGGAAAAGTCTTTATCACATGAAATGCCACTGTTACAGAGACATGATAAAGTGAGGGGGTAGTTAGCTAGTTAGATGATTTGGGCAGTTAAGGTTGAGGCAAAGTTGCAAGTGTAAATGCTCTGAAGCAGGGGTGGGATTGGTGTATTTAAATGGAACTAACAGACAAGAGAAGAATGTTAGGAAATGGGGAGAAGAGGATGAGGGGAGTCACATTGAATAAGAACAGTCCATAATAAGGCAGGGCAATCCATAATAAAATCATGGCTTTTTTTTTCCTGATACCAGAGATTGAACCCCCAGGGGCACTTAAACACTGAGCAACACCCACAGTCCTTTTTAAAATATTTTATTTAGAGATAGGGTCTCACTGAGTTTCTTAGGGACTCACTACATTTCTGAGGCTGGCTTTGAACTCAGGATCCTCCTGACAGCCTCCTGAGCTGCTGGGATTACAGATGAGTACGACCAGGCCTGGCTAAAGTCATTGCCTTTTATTTGGAAATGGGAAGCTATAGGAAGATTTTGAGCAGAGAGACACAATCAAATTTATATTTAAGAATATCACTCTAGTTGCCATCAGGACAATAGATATTGGGGAAAATGAGGGCAGAAGCAAGGACAGAAGAAGGCTATGGGAATCATTCAGTTGACTTATGATGTGGGTTTGGCCTGTATATTGGCTTAGCAGATGCAGAGGAGTGTTCAGATTCTGGGCATGTTTCAAATGCTTATTTGGAAAGAAGGAAGTCAGAAAAATAAATAAATAAAATGCTTTATAATTTATATCAAATTCTAGAAAATGCAAAACAATCTATGATGACAGGAGATGTTTGGAGACAGCCCAGAAAAGGAGAGGGGAGGGATTACAAAGAAGGATGAAATACTTTTTTGATTTTGGTGATAGTCTCATGGGTATATTCATGTCAAAACTTATCAAATCCTACACCTTAAATGTGCAATTTATTGTAGGTCAACTATATCTCAATAAAATTATAAAAATAAAGACATAATATTGTCTAATGGACTGGAGTTGGAATGTGAGAGAAAAGAGATCAAAGGTGGTTTGTAAGTTTTGGGCTTTGAGCACCTGGATAATGGGAATTAAATTGTCATTCTTATTTCTGAGATAGGGAAGACTGAAAGCAGATTTTGAGAGAAAAATGAGTTCAGTTTTCAACATGTTGTTAGAGATGCCTACTAGATACATTTTATAACATAATAAATACATGGTAGAAAAGAAATGAAGAATGACTCAGATAGACAGTTTCTCTGTATGATCCACTGGTTCTCCAGAAAGCGCAGAAGTACACTGGACCAACGGGGACCTCTCATGGCCCCTGTAGACAAATATTTGTGCACACCTTTTTTTTCCCATCGTTTTCTTTATTTAACATTGTGAACATGGTGGACTACATTCTTTTTTCTAAGTTTTAAAGATTCAGTTAATTTGGAGAAACAACTGATGGGTTCATTGTTGGAGGTTGATGAATAACCTTAGCAGAGACTATAGTAACAAGCCCTTGGTCACAGACAAACGAGAATGGCTCCACCCAGGATGGGAGCATTGCAGACACTCTTCCTTGGGCTGGCTAGCTTGTGCCTTTCCCCCCTTAACTGTACATATCAGTAATTCAGCTATATTATGATTTAAATCAGATTTTGCTCCTCTTGTCAGAAAGTACAATTGCTTGTTAGTTGATAGGTTGTGATGAAAAGGAGTCTACTCCTTGGGCTTGATACTTAGCTCCATTAATCACTGGATGTGTGACTGCCTCAATTTACTCTAAAATAAGGATTGGAATAGGACCTACTACTACTGTAAGGTACTATTGTTATGAAGATTAAATGAATTGATATGTATAAAACCTTCAGAATAACAACTGGACATAAAGAAAGCATTCAAGAAATGTTAGCTACTAGCTTTCTTCTCTGACAATCGGTTTTGTCAGTTGGTTCCCACTAAGTTGTGGACTTTTTTGGACCAGGACCAGATATCTTGTCTTTTGATTTTCATTCACTCCCACACCATGCTAGGGCTTTGTCCAGCGTCTGGCATGAATGGTAGCACAAAGTGAGAGTTAAAAATATGCTTTTGAATTAAATAATTTCTTCCCTTACGGATAAAGATAAGAATCTCAAGATCTTAGCCTGAAGACTAATGTCCATCTCTCTGCCCCCACCTGTCCCCGCCTTAAAAAAAAGCAGGCCACTGTCTCCAGTTTACACCCTCACTCACAGTTCCATTCACCTTCCCCTTTCCTAATCAGAGGGATCTTGGGGTGGGGCTTCAAGGAACCTCTAGGAGTTTGAAGGGGAGGGAGCCTGGAACCATAGACTAGCTGTGACAAGTCAGGGGTGGGATTTGGTAGTTCAGAAAAGGAGGTACCAGACCAGGAATGGGGGATGGGAGTGATGGTGGAGTGGGCTAGTTCAGGATGAACCAGAAATGAGACGTTGAGGAAAGCCAGAAAGGACCAGTTGGCAGGGGGGGGGATGGGTGGGTGACTACTAGAATCATGTGGAGGGTCACTTGTGAGGGCACAGAAGCAAAGGCAGGTGATTGGACGAGAACGAGAGTCCTAGTTGCCAAGGCAGCGACTAGAGGAGAAGGTCTTCAGTTGAGGAGAAGGTCTGGACTAGAGAAGGACGGAGCTCCAGCTCCGTGTGTTCTCCAGTAGAGTCTGTGGACTGACCCCCAGATATCCCTGCTGAAGTGTCACCCAGGAAAGGCGTAAGCCTTTCCTGGCGCCACCCCTCTGTGCTTGGCTACCCACACGCCCCCTGAGCCCCACCTCCTACGCGCCCACAGACGCCCGCCGCAGCCTACTTCACCGGCTCACCCAGGTGACCACAACATGGCTGTGGCGCAGGTGCTGGTCTTCTGGCTGTTCATGGTGCTCTTCTGGCTGTTCGTGCTGTGGCCGAACTGGCGAGTGCCAGGCCAACCGGACCCGAGCACCGGCCAGCGCTGGTCGAAACACAAACTCTGTGCAGACGACAAATGCAGCAGTGAGTGCACAGGCGGGTGGGCAGCCCAGGGTCTCCACTGAGGCTCTTTGGGGCCACATGGGGCTCCGATCTCCCTCGTCCCCAGCCCCAAGGGCTGGGTGAGGGGGGTCGCAGGATGACGGGTGGGGAGCAGGAGTGACAGAGCCTCGGGACCCTGCGTGTGTCCCCTCTGGCTCTGCTGGCGCCCCAGCCAGCCCGCTCGGGTTGTGGGGGGCTTGGACTCCCACTTGTTGCCAGCGTTTTATTTTTCTCTACTGACTGAGGCAGGGGTTGGGAAACACGATTCCCAAGGGACAGCTCTCAGTTTATTCCCTTCCAGGATTCGCCTAGGATCTCAGTGGGTGATGGGGTTGTGTCCACGCTGTAGCAGAGCGCTTTTCTGCCCCCTCTACAGGGACCTGGGCCGGTGCAGTATCGGGGCAGATGCTCTCCAGGGCTCGGTGGCCCTAATTCCCGCGGAAGGTTGATGGTGGGGCTCCTTGGGAAAGGCTCACTGGCCCCTTTGTCCTTTTGCTGCACTGGGGATTGGGCTGGTTTTGCCTTTTAACAGGGACTAGAGTTTAGGCTTGGGAAGAGCACCGAGTCCAGGCACGCAATGTGTTCCGAGGTCTCGGCCCCGACTCTGCTTCAATCCTGTCATTTCTGTGCATAGAAGCCTCCCTTCATATTTGAGGTAGGGTAGCAGGTGGGCCAATAATCTTTTGCTTTTGAAAGAGGCCAAGGATCTGCACCAGCCACCTGGGAACTGCAGCCTCTTCTGTGCGCAGGAAGCGGACAGAATTCCTGGATTGGAGGTGGGCAGTGGGGAGGATGTAGCCATTCAGATTCAGATGAAGAGGTTTGTTGCAATAACAATAAAAAATACTCCAAGATTTTTATAAGCCAATTCAGTTTTAGACTCAGTCACTAGTGTTGTTGGAACCTCTTTCCTCTATATATTTACTGGCCCAGAATACTTCTTATGGACTCCCGCTTGGTTTCTAGTAACCTTGCAACTTGATGACTGTGTTGTCCATAAATTGTAAGCAGTACACATTTTAAAATATTCATGCTAAAAAGGCCAAGAAGTTTACCATTGAGCTCTTTATGTCTAAATTGGTGTTACCAAAACCAAATTTTGTAATTTGAATTGTTTGTTCCACTCCAATAAAGAAAAAAGATGTCTCCAATATATGTTAAGAAGTTCCTAGAGGTAACCCTAAGGCTGGAATAAATAAACACTCAGAGAAGCAAAGCAGCTGCCATGATATTTTCTTTCATTTTTGCTATTCTTTGCTATTGAGCGCTATCCTACGTGGGATACCTGGACAATCTCATCACTGATGCTTCGTCAGTACTAAGACATGGTGTTGGTTAGGTTCAGTGGGGTAACATAACTTGAGAAATGGCCTGTGTCCAAACAGATGTGACCAAAAACAACAGGTGGGTCTGTGTTGCGTTGTAGGAAGTAGTGAGGTGTGTATGTAAGGTGTCCTTGTGTGCCTTCCAAATAAGTGCTCCAAAAAAAAAAAAAGAACTAAATAGGTGCTCCATAGTATGCATTATGTTGTCACCTAATATATTACTGATTTATAAATCCTCTATGACCTAAGGGGGAACAAGAGAAACATTGCCATTTCCACTTGTGATGAGAATTCCCCACCTTAAAGTGTCTCTCACCTTCAACTTGGCCTCTTAATTACATATGAATTAGGATGCTGACAGTTCTGAAAATAGTCCTATTTTAGCTTCAAAAAAACAAGTTACCCTCTCCAAATCTGTGTTTGTTCCTCAGACATATATTTTTATAAAACAAACATTCTCGTGTATTTTACTGCTAATTGGCTTTTAGAAAAAGTGTTATTTCCATTTCTTTGTGCTTTTTACATACATCTATTGTCCATTTCATCTTAAATCAGAAACTATTTGGTCAACCAAAAGAAAAATGTTGCTTCTACCAGTTTCTAGATCAATTGTGATCCTAGTCCTGCATTTTAAGCATGAAGGTATTGCCTGACCTTTTCTCGTGGTTAAACTTGTTCCTTGTCAGATAGGATACCCACTTTTGATTTTGTTTATTAAAAAAATATGAATGAGGATGTTTTGAAACAATCTTAATGTTGGATATAGTCAACAATATTTGCTCAGAGAAAATATATTTCCTGGTTATTTACCCAGATCCTGAACCCAGAGACAGCAACTCTGCTGCAAATGAAATTGACAGTGTTTAAAGGTAATGTCTTTTAGCAGTTAGTTCAAGTTAATTAACCCCTTGGGGGTTCCTGGATATTCTAACCTCTTTCCTATTACCTCTGCATGAAGCCATACTTAAGCCTGTCCATGTCTACACTTGGATTTACATATTTGCAAAATGAAGCTTTCTATGATTATGAAACAGAAAAAAATTGAGGAGGCCTGCAAGAACCAAGAGTTTCACTGAAACCAGCTATGGTTGGTGGTAGCCACTTTGCTTTTTATTTCTCAGCACAGAGAAAAATAGAGAAGCTTCCTTTTCCCTCGTCTAATTGCAGGGAATATTGTATTTTATAGCAATAAAATCTCTAAGGATTTTAGATACTTTGAGCAGGTGAATTAAAAGTGATTCCAGAGAGTACTGGAAAAACTTGATTTTTGTTCATAGTGGGATTCATATTTCCTGATGAGTCAATATGGACTGTGAAAAATCAAATCCTAATGTTTGTTTTTTTCTTTTTTCAATGTTTATATACAGTGTTAATGTATCGAGGTGAAGCTGTTGAAGATTTCACAGGACCAGATTGTCGTTTTGTAAATTTTAAAAAAGGTGACCCTGTATTTGTCTACTATAAACTTGCAGAGGTATCACCAGAACTTTGGGCCGGAAGTGTAAGTAAAAGTTTGACAGGTGTTATATTCTTAATTTTGATGGGTAGCAGTGTAGATTTAAATGACTGATTTCTTGGGGTCTTTGTAGAGTTAACCTGACCTCTTTGCCAGGCCCTGTGCTCCTAACACACCTAAGGCCTGGCACAGCATAGAAAGTCAGGAGACTTTCTGAAACAGAACTGAACTGGTTGTGGTTGCTACTCCTCACATCAAGTTCCAGAAGGCTCTACACATCATAAAGGTCGTCATGGTGAAAACATGACAATTCTTAGCTTTGCTGTTTCAAAAGGGAAGGATTCATGGACATTAGAGTTAATCCTGTAAATTAAGTCAGAGATAGTAACTCAGGCATGCATATTTAAAGTTGATTTTTTGTGTATTTTACCTAATCAATTGTGCTGTTTTTACTCTAAAAAAGCAGAATATTATGTCCATTGTGTGCTTTCCCCCCCCCCCTTTTTTTCTTTTTTGCAACTTCTGGGTCATCCATTTCCTGCTTTTCCTATATTCTATGCCTGAAGGTTCCCCCAGGGGTTCTACTTCCAGCCAGTTGTATGGATCTTCTGATGAAAGACATGACATTGTTTATATCATGCTTTGATATTTTAAATGGGGAGATTCACTAGGAGTGTCCTCCTAGTGGCTTATGAGTATTGTCCTTTTCATTTAAAAAAATGTGATATGTGGATTGTTTACGTAAAATAGTAGCAAGGGTCTTTGATGACTGTAGGAATGTTCTAGTTTAGAGACATTCCGGGTTGCATCCTTGAAAGTTCTCACCCTAAATAAAACACCACACAGCAGAAAATAAGACAGAAAATAAGAGTAATCCCTATGGAAAGCTAGTTTCATTTTGTTGCCATTTCTGACTCTTAGGGAATGATCTTGAAACATGGTGCCTCTAGGTACAAACTTTATATTTAGACAGAGTCCCAGTTGCAGTACTCCATATAAAGAACCATCTATTGTTTCTTTCAAGTATACCAAATAGGATTGGTAACCTTTAAACTTGGAACTGTTTTTCCATGTACCTAAGTGGCATTTTTCATGTAGTAGTCGTCTTTCTTTCCTTCTTTGAGCTTTTGGATAAATGGGCTTGATTTGCATTTTCTCCTCTCACATTGTAGCCTGTTAACTCTGTTCATCCCTAGGACTCTTGCCATTCTGGGTGGCAGCACTCATCCTGTCTTCCTGAGGAGCCCTGCTTTCAGCACCTGACCAGAAAGGATCTTTGCCAACTGATGAGTGTTTGGGTGGCACCTTGTTTGCATTGCTCCTCTGGCATTCATTTGTCCTCTTTGCCTTCAGTCAGGTTGTGTTTTATCTTAGCTTCCTATAAAATGAAAAACTCAGTTAGGAAAGGACCCCTGTCTAATCCATCTTCCTTTTGAATATTTCCTTTCAGGGCAGTGGCACTTAAGTACATTTGTTCTGATAGTAGCTTATGCAGAATTTGTTCTCTTGTGGCAGTTCTTGGCTCCCCACCCACAAATCAAATCAGCAGCACCTTAGCAGGGATGATGTATGGAAGCAAAATTAGATATAAAAATTATTTCCATTCATGAGCCTCCATGATTCTGCATCATTTTTTTCATATCACAAGAAATGGGATACCACCAAGTGTGTAATTATGGAGCTTTATATAATCTATGGTCTCATTTGACACAGATTAAGAAGAGATAAATGTGTTCCCTTTCTCCATACATCTCTGGTTTCTTTCCCTTTTCCAAATTTAACCTTAATAGAATTTTCATCAGAAGGGAAAAGTGTATTTCCCCTCAGACTCGCCTCTCATGTCATAAGTGTTATACTTAAGAAATTAAAAACTCTTTAGTTTTCAAAATGATTCTCCTTTTGAGTTTTCAGTTTTCATTCTGCAATGTTGTTGGTTTTCTAGAGTCTCTGACTTTATCTGCAGTGATGAAACTTTTAATTGCTCCATCTTATCTAATCTTCATGGCAGTATTCTACCACTAATACTGGCTCTCAGATGGTTTCTAGATATAACAAGAACATTCATGAATGGGGATATTTTAGAGGTAGTGATAAGATGCCTTTTTAAATTTTCTTTTTTGTGCATTTGATTTGCCTATCAGTTTCCTTTAATTATTGGCAAGAATCTTCTGTTCCTTTTAGTCAGTAGTTAGTAATAGGAGTGTCTTTCTCAAGGGGAACTTTATATATCTTTTGTACACTTTATGTAACTTCATATAATTTAACTGTTGGTGCTGAAAATAAATGGGGTTCTTTTCTGCAGAGGATTTATTTTGGGTGAAACTGAAGCTTGATATGTGGTTTCATATGCATTATATTGTAATTTTATTTTCTCCCCTGCTGAGGGCCATTAGGAATGAAGCTTCAAAATTTCCTTGCCAGCGTACCCCATGTTAAATGGATTTCACTGTTGACATTGCATGTAAGGTGACCTTGCTCAAGGACCAAGGCGGATCCGGGTTTAGAGCTGATCAGGTTTGAGGAAGTATCCCACTCCTTAGGGTGTTCCCGGTTTAAGACAAAAGGAGTTTTAGGGAAGTTGGAGGTTGAAGATTATTGCTGCTGGGAGTAGGGCATGCCTGCAGCCTGAGTTCCCGCTGAGTTCTCCTGGAGAAAAAGTTTTTAGGAGGTGAATTGTTCGGGAGATTGGATTGCCCCCGAACCTGTGTGGAGGCGGTGTGAGTCGGGAATAAAGAATTTCTGTTTGAATCTACAAGGCTGTGAGTGCCTCCTGATTCTGTGCCCAGCCAAGACTGCAGCATTAATTTTCTCCCCCCTTCTGATTAATTAAACAACAAGCAATGTGGCTAAAGGACCGTGCCTGGTAGGTTGTCCAATTCAACATATGGTTCTTACCCGTCATGGGAGAACTGACCTTTAGACGTCAGTTTCCTGTCTTGGGTTGAATCCACTGCAACCAGATCAACCCGTCACTGACTACCGGTCCAGCATTCAGCCATGCTTGTGGATAGGCCTAAGCACCAGTGTGGGTGGGTGAGGTTCTTGCCTCACCTCTGTTGGCCCCCAAATTTAACCTTGGTGCCAGTGGGGAGGTGAGGTTCTTGCCTCACCTCTGTTGGCCCCCAAATTTTAGACCATCACTAGTAGAAGGGAGGAGGATACAGAAATGCCACGACACCAAGCCAATTGACGGCTCCTTTGGAAAAATTGTGTCACTGGTGACACCATCAGCAAAGATGCCAGCATTACCACAATTAACATGGGGTGCGCTGGCAAGGAAATTGCATCACTAGTGACACCATCAGCAAGGATATGCCAGCAGTACCACAATTCGCTGCACCAGACGATAGTTCACAATGCATGCAACTCATATATAGTCCAAGCAAGTTCTGCAAGCAGTTCAAATCGGAGGAGTCTATCAATATGTTCATTTCCTCCCAAAGTAAATCAAGTCCTTGATTGAGCATTACTTGTTGAGTTATATTCATTGATGCATCAGTTTATACAGTTTACTGTGATAGCTATCATAGAAGCTGTAGTTTGGTTTTCTTAGTCTTCACTGGCACTGGGATGGAGATGGGAATTCTGGCAATGATGTTAAAGAGACATTATCCTGAACAGAATTATTAAATATAATGAAAAGGAAAAGTGAAAGTAAACAAACAGATCTGTTAATCACCTTTAAAAACAATAGTAAGCAAACAGATCTGTTAACCACCTTTGAAAACAATCATTAACAGCTGTTTACCTAATTTAGATTAAACCACTTAAATCACGTGAATAAAAAAAAAGAAAATTCGGATCCATTTTTTCATGAGCGCTCCTCATATAAAAATATGGACATACACACATACTGACATGCAACACAAAACAGTGCACTCATAACATACAACACGTAAGACAGTAATAACAGCCTTGTAGCTTTACCTAGGTAAAATCTCCATTGCAATTTTTAGAAACTCCACAGTCAAAAAATAAAACACAGTCAAAAAACAAAGCTGATCAGAAAAACATTAACCTAGGTTTGTATGAGCTCAAAAAATAAAATAGAACTTTATGATGTGGGAAAAATGCAATAATAAAATAGATATTGAAAAAAGGCACCGTGGTTAATCACTGTTGCAGATGTAAGAATAGCCAAGCTGGAGCTCTGGATATCAGCTGTTATGGATTTGAGTCAAATTATCTTCTTTTTGGTCTGTAGAAATTGTTTTAGTTAGTGTCTCTCGAATCTAAATCGGCTGCTGTTCTCCCTGTGGAAACACAAAAACAGAACCCCGACTCCAGACAAACACTGGGTCAGGAGCTTTCCAATGTCCTGTTAGAATATTTTTCCAAAGTACCTTAGGCTTATGTACATTTTTTGGATACATATGTCTTTCCGCAGCATTAAGTCCTGATGAATCCAAATTTAAAAAGTTTAGAGTAAAAAAAGGGTTATTTTAAGTTTATCTTTGGGGGATATATACCCCTTTAAGATCCTTTTAAATTTAAGTCTTTCAAAAGCATTTTGCCTTAGTTTTTAGAATTACTTTAGTCCTTTTAATTTTTAGATGTGGTTTGAAACCATAGTTGTCTTAGCCCTTTGTATTTTCTATCTGAAATACCTTTACTTGACATTTTTAACCATTTTCCATCTTATTTCTATCTTCTAGTTTTCTTCTAAGGTTTTTATATTTACCCTTAGTTGCTTTCTTCTCTCCTAGTTTTCTTTCATTTCCTATTTTGTGGGTATAAAATTCTTGTCTTTCTACATCTTTTTATCTTCCTATATCTTTATCTTTCTACATCTTCTCTCTTTTTTTTACCTTTTTGTACTTCTGTTTTTGAAGTTTTCCACTTCAAATTTTTAATCTTCTTTATCTAAATCTTTTATCTTATTATCTTCCCATTTTCATGGGTTATATTTTTTTTCCTCCATCGTGAAGGCATCTTAACTACCTTCAATTTAACCTTTTAAAGCTTTTTGCAATGTACTTAGACATTTTACAACTTTTTACTTTACCAAACAAAGATTATCTCATCTCCTTCTTTTTAGTTTAATAAGTACATTTTAATAGTTTGATGAGTAAAACAATCTTCCTTCAATTTAACCATTTAAAGCATTTCATTTATCATCTATACTGTACTATTAAATGTACTTTTTCACCACCTACAGCTTCACTCTTTTAAACGAGGCTTAGATTTTGTTTAAATCGCTTAATATTAGTTTACATGGCTGCCCTTCAACCAAAGGCTCTTTTTTACTCCATTAAGAAGCTTTGTCTCAATCTGCCATGTACAAATACCTTTTTTTCTTTCTACCTTTCTCAAGCTTTTAAATTAAATCTAGTTTCCTCAAAATCTTTTTAAATGGCATTTTACAAATTTTCACTTTACCACACAGAGATTATCTCAACTAGAAACATTTCTTTTTCCTTTAACCTTTTATATTAAAATATATTTCCACATCTTGAATCTTTTTATACCTCTTTTTTAACCATTAACCCTTTTTATAAATTCACATTCTAAAACAACCCTTATAAGATTACTCCACTTTAATAAGATGAAATACTTTCATGTTTTTAAGGTACTGTTATACTGTAATTGAAACCCAGCTGAAACTTCTTATACTCTCTGTATATAAATTACACATGATAGAATCTTAACACTTAGTAACCTTGTTTCAGCAAAGACACAGACCAAAGCAATATTAAACATTTTTCCATTTGCCAATTTATGAAAACACACATAATTTTTAAATATATTACCTTATGGAACTTAATAAGTAAAGAGTACTTGATTTCATATTTAGTGGTTGATATTTTAACATTTTAGCTTTGTAAATGAATCAGCTGTCTGTAAAAACCAAGACAAGTATAGTGAACAGAACTAGTCATCTCTTTCTTGTTGAAGAAAAATCCTTCTACAGGATACCATAATGGTCCCATTGATATACTTAATAACTCATCTTTATAAAGCCATGGGCTACATTTTTGTATTGTATCAACATATGCCATAGTTTTTCTTGGTCTTACTGGGGTACCTCCTTCCTCTAACAATTTTTCTTCCTCAGAGGCGAACAACTTCAAACCTTGAGTCAACCATTTTCCTTAGTTTGCCTGAGAAAGTTCTAGGAACAGGCCACTTGAAATGAAAACAAAATAAATCAAAACAAGAACACATTGTTTTTTGAAATGGTCACCCGTTTTTTTGCTCTCTTTCAGGAGCGAGCAAATTCACTTACCCCCAAGCTTCAGACATCCCACGTACGGGCCACCATAATGCCGCAGTCTTGGCTGGGCACAGAATCAGAAGGCACTCACAGCCTTGTAGATTCAAACAGAAATTCTTTATTCCCGACTCACACCGCCTCCACACAGGTTCGGGGGCAATCCAATCTCCCGAACAATTCACCTCCTAAAAACTTTTTCTCCAGGAGAACTCAGCGGGAACTCATCCTGCAGGCACGCCCTACTCCCAGCAGCAATAATCTTCAACCTCCAACTTCCCTAAAACTCCTTTTGTCTTAAACTGGGAAAAACCCTAAGAAGTGGGATACTTCCTCAAACCTGATCAGCTCTAAACCCGGATCTGCCTTGGTCCTTGAGCAAGGTCACCTTACATGCAATGTCAACAGTGAAATCCATTTAACATGGGGTACGCTGGCAAGGAAATTTTGAAGCTTCATTCCTACTTGACAGTGGCCCTCAGCACTCCCCAAGTACTTGTAAAAGTAGATTTGGACAAAGCTAGGAAAGCATATACTATCAATACATCTGCTATAGTGGTAATACATTTTAGAGATTTTTGTATTGTTTTTACTTATTAATTTTTATGACTGTTGTGTATTGGTTAAGAAAGACATAAATATTGGTTTATGAGCAATGCTACAAAATGTACAGGTAAATTCTTGCTAGAGGTTATTTGGAATTGCATTTATAACCAGCTTTGATTTACATAGTTTTAACCATATAGTATCCAATAATCTTCTATGCAGATCTTTTATTTACTTCAGAAGTCTTAACTTTATATGCTCTGTGTTGAGAATTAAGCTAAATGTTAAAAAGAAAACTTCAGTGGTTGGAAATGTTGCTTTTTAATAGTTCTGTACTTAATTTTTATTTGGAATAATAATCTCAGTGTAATTGTTATAGCAACTTTCTTTCTTGGTTATACCATATACCTATCTATTATGTGTATATTTCCTGCCACTTCTGAGAAATCTCTTATTTATATTCCTTGTACAGAATTTATTTGATATTTGTCTCTTTTGCACTATAGGTTGGCCGTATGTTTGGATACTTTCCAAAAGATTTCATCAAGGTAGTTCGTGAATATACTAAAGAAGAGCTACAAATTCCAACAGATGTAAGTTATGGATTTCTTTTTTGTTCTCAATTGTAAACTGGCTTATAAATCCATCAGTTATATTCAGTTAACTGCTTCTGAATGTTTTATAATGTGTTTGGGGGGCAATCTAACATTTGTGTGTCAGATTTTCATTTGAAATCAGACTACCTGTAAAAAAAAAAGTTTGAAAGGCATTCAAGGGTGATTATATTATAATCTGAGAGTTGTCTAATGTATTGAAACAGATATTCTAAGAGGCAAATAATTTCATTTTACAGGCAAAACTCATTGGATAGTTATTAGACATTTTAAGTATATTTAGGTTAAATTAATAAACTCTAACTTTTATACTAGGCTAGAAATATGTACTTACAAAGGTTTCTTATTCTTAGTCATATACGGGATCATAGTCATGTTATAGATTTGGAAAAGGGGACCTGAGCGTTTCAGGTGATGTTCAGTCTCAGATCTTTTAAGGCCGGAACTGCTTCCTTTATACAACATTCCTGTATGGTGCTCTGACTTAAATTGATTTTGTGACTGAAAGGATTTCGTGTTCTAGAATTCTCACTTCAGCTGATTATTTTCTAGAGTTTTAAATTGTATAGTAATTGATGCCCACCAACACTGAAACATCTTTGGGCAGCTCTTTGTAGTGGCTGTAGAATATGCAAACTGCTAGGCTAGGACAGTTCTTAGATTAGATGGACTGAATGGATAAAGTCATCCTGTTTGTTGTTGCTGTTCCTAAAATTTCTTTATAATCTCAGGGGCCATAAAATCACTTCTGTTGCTTGTTGGACTTCATTGTTGGTAAAGAGAGTTCTTGGGATTTAAGCTGTGACAGCAGTTCACTGATTACAGAGAACTCATTTGTTTTGAACTCTGCCTTCTCATTGTATTTCCCATTACATGCATCCCTCATGGCTTAGAAATGCATGTGATGAGGAGAGGAAATCACTCATCCCTACTACATTGAACTGCCTCCCCCACCCCCAGAACCCCCGCAGAATATTATGAAGATTTAATTAGGAATGGAAATTTTTTAAAAACATGTCCATTCATACTATGGCTCCTTTTATATCAATTTGCTTACTAGTAGCAAGAAGGAAGACTAGATAATATACACATAATTCTGAGAGAGATCTTAGTGACTGTGAAACCCTGATGAAGAGAAAGGTGTATACCTTGTTGAATCTTGTTTTCAGTTTGTTCTTGTGGTAATAATAATGTGAGGAGCCTCCTTAATATCATTCTTTATTCCATCCAATGTACTTGTATCTCAGTAAGATACTTTAAAACTGATTCATTTTTCTCAATGCTGCAGGATCTTCCAGCTTCTCCTGAGCAAATGATTAAGAGTTAAATTTCTGAAACATAGGTGTAGATATTAAGAGCTGGAGGATCCTATAAGTGATACCTTGCCTTTCCCTACTTATGTTCAGAGCAAATTGAGAGAGACCCAAGAGTCAGGCAGTTGGAGACCAAATTGTCACCATTTTTACTCATTATGCTTTTTAAAGAATATGACCCATGTTAAAAAAAGAAAGAAAGAAAGAATAGACTTTCTAACACTGTAGTCTAGAAAAAGACAGATTTACTCAGCCATAGATGGAGTTAGGCAGTGGGGGTTGGAGGAGGGTAATGTGGTTGACCTCAAAGATTCTTTAGAACCAATCCTGAATTTGGGAGCGTGGATGAGTTTGCTTTTGTGATACTTTGTTATTGACACATTAATGGTTTTCTTTTCCTTACAGGAGAAAGATTTTGTTTGTTTTGATGTTGGAGGAGATGATTTTGATAATTATAACGTAGAAGAACTTCTAGGATTTTTGGAATTGTATGATTCTGCAAATGAAGATTCTGAGAAAGCTATAGAAAAAGTGGGACAATTTCCTGAAGTCTCCCAGGATGTTGAACCTGAACCTAAACCAGTAGTAGCAAACTCACAACAAATTGAAAGTGCATTCTCAGAAAACACTGTGGATGTTGAGGAACAATTTTTGGCTCAGAAGAACCATCCTCATGCAGATAGTCAAACAGATAATGCTCAGGGTGAACAAACTTCACTTGAACTTTTTGAAGAAATACTACCAGATAAATTGAAAGTGCCAGAAAGTGAAAAAAACAAAACCAGCAACATTTCTCAGGTCTCAAACGAACAGGAGAAGACTAATGCTTATAAACTTTTGAAAAAAGAAATCAATCCTTATCTAGAAACCAAAGAAAACAAACAAGAAATGAGTATAATTTGGAAGATTTTAAAGAAAACTGAAACCACAGCCAAAAGGGTAGACATTTCTCAGGTCTCAAACGAACAGGAGAAGACTGATGCTTATAAACTTTTGAAAAAAGAAATCAATCCTTATCTAGAAACCAAAGAAAACAAACAAGAAATGAGTATAATTTGGAAGATTTTAAAGAAAACTGAAACCACAGCCAAAAGGGTAGACATGATGGACAAGGAACGAGGTGATATGGAAATGGGAAAGGAGGAAAGTTTTGGGGGGAAGAAAACAGTTGTACATTTAATCAAAGCAGATATATTTTGGATAAGAATGCAAAGTGCAAGTGAATGTTCAGGGTAGAATATGAACCTGTAAAGAGATAATCTTTGCTCTGGATCCTATTGGTCTATGTCCTGAGCTCAGGAAGGAGATAGGTTCACCATTTGGCTCCTAGGTTACTTTGAACATATTTGAAAGGCACATTAAGCAAGCTAGACTTATGGAATTCCCTTCTCTATACTGGCTCATTGAGACCAGCACACTTGTAGATGAAAGAGTTCCTGTTATTTCTGAGCAGAATAGACATTTTACACTTTTGTTCTGGACCAGAATTCTCTTCTGCACATTTATTCATGTGAGTGTATGTTGGTTTGCCAAGGGAAGGTAAGTTATTGAAGCCTCTATCATAAATGTATTTGTTTATGAAATACTTTGGATTAAATACTTTGGATTAAAGGCTTCTTTATAAATTTGACTGTATAGTTCAGTCATCCTTTAAATGGGATGAAAACAATTAACCCTCCCGTATCCTTGCCCAGTTGTTCTCATGGGCTCATGCCAGGACATGGAGGGCAGTGTTGAGGTATCTGGAACTGTGTGCTGAGGGGGAGTGCTGATCATTGGGCTTAAGTGGGGGTAGATAGTGTCATCCATCTGGCTCAATGCATTCTTCTCCCTTGTAGAGATGCAGCCACCCCATGAAGATGATTTTCCTAAAGAGAACACAAATCGTCCTAATAGAAATCTTCATGAAGAGCCAAACCTCCTGCGTCATCATTTTAATATGAACCATCCTGAAGAGCCCAGCCTCTTGAATCAACCTGTGACTGAGGACATGGGTGTTTCAGAAGTGTCTCAGATCCCAAATACTGAGAAAGTAGACCCAGGTAAAGCTTGCCAATTTTTCTCTACAAAGTAGAGGCATTACCATAATGAAGGCTTTCAAGGATATTTGTTGCCAAAGGTACGAAATAGAGCAGAGAGTGATATAGGTACATGTGAGTTCAAAAAAAAAAATATCTTAAGTGAGAGAAAAGCAAGAATAAAGATGACTAGAAATCAAAAATAGGCCAGAGACTGTAACTCACCTAAAAGCAAATGTTTAGGTATGACTAGCTTGTGTAAACCATTTACAACTAAAATATTTTTCTTCAAAGGCCTTATGCTCTAAAACTGTAGTTTTCAACCAGACCAACAGCACCAGAAACTCTAGGGGTGGGACCCACAATCTGTGTTTAGCAGGCCTTCCAGGAAAGTCTGGCCTAGTACAAGTTAGCTTGAATAATCACTGTTCATAGTCTCATAAATTCTGTGTTTTTCTTCCCTTTTCTTCTAAATGGAATATAATATAGCTCAAGTCCTGTTTTTACTTCCTTCCTGGACATGGTAATTAAACTTTTTCAAATGCAGTCAATGGTCCAGATCTTTATACTATATACTTACAGCAAACAGTACAGAACTGCAATCGATTTTAGATTGACACTTACGAATACTTCATCATAGTGCACAGTATCCAGTGGGAGATGAGAAACAATTTTTCAAAAAAATCCCCAATAATGGCATCAACAGCATTCTACTTTTGTGTTGCTCACTCTCATTTTATCAGTAAATTAGATGATGACTAATTGTTTATTTTAATCCATCCAGTATGGTGCTATGAAGCCATAATTACTGTATTTTGTGTTTTTAAAGGTTCTGGTCTGTAAGCATAGCTATAAGCATTATCCTGCACCAGTGCAGGGCTTGGCAGCACTGATCTGAACCTCCCCCCCACCATCTGCACACACAGAGTGTAGGAGAACTCATAGCAAGGGGGGATTCAGTTAATTTGAGAAGGAATAACATAT
The DNA here is from genome assembly GCF_052094955.1 of Ictidomys tridecemlineatus. NCBI lineage: Eukaryota > Metazoa > Chordata > Mammalia > Rodentia > Sciuridae > Ictidomys > Ictidomys tridecemlineatus. The sequence continues at coordinate 197,459 of NW_027521507.1, forward strand.
GAGTTCTCCCATTTTCCAGAAGACATTGCATCTATATATGAACACTACTGACTTCTGAACTGTCTTTAACTCTATAAGGTTATGAAAATGAATCACGCACCATTACGCTTTGTTATTTTCATGCTCCAAAACTTTCAAGAATAGGGAAAACTTGACTTACAAAATTAAGAATGAATTATTTCCCTGGCCTTTTAAGTTCCACCACAAAATGATGTCAATGACCTTTAATAGGTAAAATCTTCCCAAATGTCATTTAATGTGTCTCAGGTGCTGAGATGCTGAGCCAATGGGGCAGACTTCAGCAGCAGTCAAATTCATAGACCAATAGTGAATGGAGGGCCTGGGGTTGTAGCTCAGTGGTAGAGTGCTTGTCTAACATATGAGGCACTTAGTTTGATTCTCAGCACTGCATACAAATAAATAAAATAAAGGTCCATCAAAAACTAAAAAAAAATTAGGCAAAAGCTTAAAAAAATAGTAGTGAATAGAATCTCAGGGTTGAGAAAGACCTTAGAGGCAACTGGTCCAACTTCTTAATAACTGCATGCTGGACTCCTGCTGTTTAATCAAACATACCCCAGGCTCATGTAACTCATACTGAAATTCCACCCCTACAAGCTCTCAGGTCTAACTGGAATTCTACCTCATTCACAGAGCCTCAATGCAGGTCTGTACCCAATTCCCTTTAGTCTCTCTTGGTACTACTGTGTTCTTTTTAAATAGCTGTCATCTGTCCATTCAATAAATAATTGTTGAGTATCTCTGCCAGGTGCCAGATACTATGTTAAGCCTTGGCCCATTCCACCTGCAAATCTGCAAACCAAGACTCCCTCTCTTTCAGCTTTCCTAAAATTTTAAACACAAAGTTTCACCAGCACTAAATCCATGTTTTTTGAATGTGACCCTGTCTATATATCTCTGGTTTTAAAAATTTTCCTTGAGTAAATATTGTTTTGGTAGCAGTTGTATGGCCATGGAAGTAGTGAAGAGTAGACTGGAGATTGTTCATTTTATAATTGAAGGGTTTGACAGCTCTAATTAGGATTTTGAAGTTTTCTTCTCTGTTGTGTTAATTGTCTTTAAGAGAGCCACATATTCCAGGCACTGTGACTCATATATTTAGTGAAACACTCGATGAATATTGAAACTGAAGAGAGACAATTCTTATTCTATAGCATAAAATAAAATAGCAATTTCCCCTTTCAATTTTAGAGCTACTTATAACAGAAGGTACTCCTGTTGATGCTGCTGATACAGAAAACCAACTAGAGATAAAGGTCGAAGAGCCAGCAGATGCCACCCTTTTGGACAACATACTTTTCTTGTTATATTCATTCTTGCTTTATTTGTCTAAGATGGTAAGTTTGACATAGTTTCTTCAATTAGAATGTTGATTATTTATTAGTTTTTAAGTGGCTTCTGGTCATGAAGTGAAAAACTTAAAATGTCTTTATGAAAATGACTCTTGACCCTTTGAGTACATAGCTCCTGAAACAAAAGCCATAGGGGTGTGGCTTTAATGGTTACTTGGTTTAGCACATGAGGAAGATTTGCTGTCTACCAAGGCTAGACATTTACACACCTGTAAAAACTTGGTTCTTCCCCTCAGAACCCTTCATTCTGGCAGGGAGATAACAGCATTCACTTGAAACACAGTAAGATAATGGCAGAAAGAGAGGTATTTATTCGATGGTAGAACATTATTGTCCATAAATGCATTTATTATGGTTGGAAGGGTGATAAGTAAGGTCAGAAAGTGGTTGAGATGTGTTTGAAGCACAGGCAAAGGGCAAACAGGAGTCTGACATGTGGTTTGTTGTTGATTAGACAGGCTAGGGTGGCGGGGGAAGCTGGCAGTCAGAAGAAATGTGTTCAGAGAAATGGAAACATGAAGAAAGGATATTTGGGGAGGGCAGGAGAATGTGAATAGTTGGTGTTGTAAAGTGTGAAGTTGGAGGGGGATGGGCCTGTTGGAGAGGCCAGCAAATCTTAAAGGAAGTCATGAGCCAAAGTAGCATTAGACCATTAATAGTGGGGATCCTTAGAAAGTTTTAAGAATGAAAGGAATTAGGTTAGATCTGTTTCTTAGAAAGAGTCACTTAAGGCTGATCTTTCTAAAGAAAATCATGATCCAAATAAGACATTTAATCTGTCTAGAAGCTTATCTAAGCATTTTAGGACTTACCTCCCCCCTATTGGTATTTGTTGATATTGGACGTATAGAGTTTAATTATAGGAATGAGAAAGCTTTTAGAGGTTGGAGGATAAGATGGTCCTAGGGCCATTGTGACAGTAATCCTCCTCAACTGAAGTTGTTTCCTGTAGGTTGTATTATTTCAAGGCTTGTGTAAGAAAGATGATGTTGTTGTTTTCCTTGTAAAATGTATAGATTTTGAAGCCAGGTAGATCTGGTTTCAAATCCCAAGGTTATCATTTAGAAGTTTGGGCAAATAACTAAACTTTTGAAAAAAGTTTTCCTCATCTGAAAAATGTAGATAATGCTTACTCCAATCATAAGAATTAAATGATTTGACAAGGTAAAATGTCTGGTGAGGTGTCTGGCATTTTGAAGGGTTTTACCCCTACACATGCCCTAATTCTCATGTAGACAGTCAGAAGGTGGTATAAAGACAATGAATACCTGGGGAGGAAAGACCACCAGGGTGGAAAAGATGTGGTGGGGAGAAACCATTTTTCAGTTGGCTCCATGTTTGTTCATGATGGTGGCAGCCACCTGGGTAAGGGGTATATACGAGCCAGGCAGTTAGAATAATGATATTTCCAGTGATTAAAGCAGTCTTCCACAGTCATAATTTGATTATCAGAATGAATCAGCATCACTTGGAAAGTTAACAGCCTCATGATATGGGAAGGATTTCTTTATTCATATTTTTAGGTATGCACAGAGCCCTCCTCTAGGTCTAGGTCAGGGGACATGAATGTGGTGCAGGTATGGTCAGTGATTGTACGGTGATAGGTAAGACATAGACGTGAGTGGCAAAGAAGAGGCACAACGTTAGGAGACTGATTTGAGAGGAGATTTCAAAGAGGCATTTTGATGGCCCAGTATGTACAGGACATTGTGCGAGGACTAAAAGAGTCTAACAGGTGTAAGGCATGATTGTGATTTTTGAAAGCCTTAAGAAAAGGACTTAACAAATATATGCAAAAATTATGAACAAGTCAATGTAAAATCTTAAACAAGTAGTATGATATCTGATAGGACTGGAGAATAATAGGCTCTGATGTGTTTGGGAGATGTGCACCAATCAGATTCATTGATCAATGGAATCTTAGCAGAATCTTAGTGTTAGAAGAAACCTTGGAAGGCTGTTAGTCTAGTTTCTCACTCATTGCTGTTATTTTCTTTACTGTGGCCCTGACGAATAGTTATGAGGCCTGTACACCAGTATTTCCTAGCATGAGTCACTCTCTTACAAGGCTATATGTTCTTCTGTTGTCTAGTTCATCCTTGTATTGACTCCAAATTTTCCTCCACATGATTTCCTCTATAAAATTGAATACTTTTCTACATAGAAATCCTTTAAATATTTGAAGTTATATCTTAATTTAAAAATTATTTTTAGTATTTTTATCATGGAAACTTTCAAATAAGAGCAGAGAGAATAGTAGGGGACTATAGGTAACCATAACATACTGTATATTTTAGAATACTAGAAGAAACGATTGTGAAAGTTTTACCATAAAGAAATGATGTTTGAGGAGGTAGATATATTTAACTGATTTAAACTTTACATAGTGTATACATGCATCAAAATGTCATGTTACCTAATTCAATAATTATAATGTTTGTTTCTATGTACTAGTTAAAAAATAAATTTAATTAGAAAAGCTTTAAAGAAAAGCATAGAGAATAGTATAATGAACCCACGGGCCATCACACAACTTAACAGTAATTCCTTGATAGCCAATATCAGTGAGTTTTTTAAATTTGTTCTAATTGGTTATACATGATAGCAGAATGCATTTCAATTCATTGTATATAAATGGAACAAAACTTTTCCTAGTTGTACACAACACGTGTAGTCCTATATGTACCTCGGGTAATGAGGTTCATCTCATTCCACCATCTTTCCTATCCCTCTGCCCCCTCACCTGTCCTACCTCCCCTTTGCCCAAAGTTCCTCCATTCTTTCTATGCCCCTTACCACCCACCTCACCCCCATTATGGGTCAGCATCCACTTTCAGAGAGAACATACAGCTTTTGGTTTTGGGGATTGGCTTACTTCCCTTAACCTGATATTCCCATTCACCCACAGATGCCATAATTTTTTTCTCTTTTAATGCTATAAGTAATATTCCATTTCATATATGTACCACAGTTTCTTTATCCATTCATCTGCTGAAGGGTTGGTTCCACAAAACTATGGAATGCTTCACAAATGTGGGTGTCATCCTTGCTCGGGGACTATGCTAATTTTTTCTGTATTGTTCCAATTTTAGTATATGTGCTGCCAAAGCAAGCACACTCTGACTTTTAACAAATGTAGATACCCAGGTAAAAACTACCATAATCAAGATATAGAACAGTTTTTTTTTCACTAGAAAAGGGGTTTCCTTGGGATCCTTCCCAGTGAGTGCCTTCACCACCTGTTCCAGGCAACCATTGATAACTTTTTTTTTAAACTATAGATTCATTTTTCCTACAGTACTGTTTCATATATATGCCACTATAAGTGGACTCATATCTAGGAGTGCAATTGCCTCCTACGTTTAATGTATGTTTTTGTCTTATGTGATACTGTCAAGCCATGCTAAAAAATGACCACAATCATTTTATACTTCCACCAGCAATTTAGGAGACTTCCACTTGACTTCATCTTCACTAGCACTTGGGCCATTCTAGTGGGTATGTCTTTGTGAGTTTATTTCCTGATAATTAATGATATTGAGTGAACTTTTTTTTTCTTTTGAGATAGGGTCTCACTAACTTCCTTAGGCCCTTGATAAGTTGCCAGCCTCACACTTGGGATCTTCTTGCCTCAACCTGGGATTGATTGCTGGGATTACAGATATGTGCCATGATGCCAGGATCAAATACTTCTTCATGAGCTTGTTGACCATACTGTTTTTGTACGTCAACTCTCTCTGGCTAGCTGGAATCCAGACTTCTCCCAGCTCAGTGCCAACTGTGGGATTGGTTAGCTTATAGTTGTTCTTGGCCCTCACAGGTACTACTTAGAATGTAGCCCCAAACTGAAGACCACCTCCATGCAGATTTCTGGAACTCTTTTTCTTTGTGGCTCCCATGTTTCTGGTAGTTTTCTCTACATATTTTTGGCTGCTTAATCTCCTGGAACTCTGGTCTCTCTCTCCTCAGTGAGACTGTTGTGCCCCATTTGTGTTCCCATTTTCAAACTGAGGTCTAGAGGGTGCCTCCAGGTAGAATGCTCACCTATTTGTTCTCCTGCTCTTAGGGGTGACAGTTGCATGTTCCTTGTGGCTTTCTATCTGAAAAATAGCTCTTTAAAAATCTTTTTTGACTGGGCATGATGGCACATGCCTTAATCCTAGTGGCTCGGGAGGCTGAAACAGGAGGATCACAAGTTCAAAGCCAAAAGTGAGGTGCTAAGTAACTCAGTGAGACCCTGTCTCTAAATAAAATACAAAATGGGGCTGAGACTGGGGATGTGGCTCAGTGATCAAGTGCTCCTGAGTTCAATCCCTGGTACCAATATATATATTCCTACTTTCTGGTTGCGTTCAGTGGGAGAACAAGTCTCATATAAGTTACTCTCTATTGATTTCTCCTTTTGTTGTAACTTTTTGCAATAATTGAAAAAAATATGTTTGTGGGACTTCTAGGATATATTGTAGTTTGGGTGAATAAATGACATCCCCCTGGTACAACAATTTAACCTGTTTTCTCTATTGCCTTTTTTTTTTTGGTGGTGCTGGGGATTGAACCTCGGGCTCCATGCATTCTAGGCAAGTGCTGAGCTAACAACCTCAGCCTCTCTCTGTTGCTTTATATTTCTTGGAAATTGGTAGTCAGGTTTAGGTTCAATTCTGTTTCTTATGAAAATTTAATAGGAAATATTGCATTGACATCTGCATGTCCTCTCCTTTGATGTTGACTACTAGTCAACAGTGACCTTGGTGAGATTTGCTAATATATTACAGATTGCAAAATAGCAATGGTCTGAATTGCTGGGATTTTTCTTTCTTCATTTAAAGGCTGGGATGCCTATACAAATAAAAATTTATGATTGATTATTCTTTCTTTTTTTTTGGTACTGGGGATTAAACTCAGGGGCACTTGGCTAGTGAGCCATATCCTCAGCCCTATTTTGTATTTTATTTATATACAGGGTCTCACTGAGTTGCTTTAGCAATTCACTTTTGCTGAGGCTGACTTTGAACTTGCTATCTTCCTCCTCAGCCTCCCAAGCTACTGGGATTGCAAGTGTGTGCCACAGCGCCTGGCTATGATTGATTATTCTTTACACAGATATTCAGTTTGTATAGTTAAGGCAGGAGATAAACATTTGATTCCTTTTCTTCATTTAAACACTTTTCAGAATAGTAAGGTATTATTCTAGCATTATCAAATGATACCCAAAGGGGCTTTTGAAATCTTTTTAACTTTTATTTAAGAGTCAATATGATGTCATGCATTTAAAAATATTTGGTGTGTTTAATCCAGTTAGGAATAGTAATTGTTCTTATCTGATGCTCAATTTCTCTCCCTTTTGCCTTGTAGAAGCCTCTTTATCTTGGCTCCTGGGACCCTTTGCCACCACCTAGTGGTCATTGTTACCTGTTTCCCTTGCTTTTGAACTATGAGATGTTCCAAGTTCATCTTAAACATTCCCTGTCCAGACCTTGAAGGAACTATTTCTCTAAAAGAACTTTGGTTTCTTTCAATAGGAAATGATATTTAGAGGCTACATTCCAAGTACTAGGATTGCTTATTGCTCAAATTGACTGTCATTTGTAAGCCTTTTTAGTGAACAAAGCTCAGAAATATGTGGGGATTTTTGATCATGTCATTTAGATAATTCCCATGAAAATTCAGGATGTTAGAGAGATTTTACTTCACTTCATCTATCTTAGATTTGTGTTTTCTTTCTCTGATGTTGGAGTTCCAGTTTTCAGTGACATAAATATAATTGTTTACAGTCTTGTGCCACTTAATGACATTTTGGTCATTAGTGCATAATAATGGAGCTAAAAAATTCTTGACACCTAGTAATTTTAATCTTTTTTGTGTTTTGATATGTTTAGATATATAAACATTTACAATGTTACAATTGTCTACAGAATTCAGTATAATAATATCTTATAGGTTTTTATCCCCAAAGCGATGATATATCATATATGAATACCTACGTGTGGAAATGGCTATATTTTCTAGGTTTGTATAAGTATACTCAATGATGTTTACACACTGAAATTGCCTAAGATGTGTTTCTCAGAATTTATTCCCATTATTAAGCAACACACGACTATATTTATGTTGTTTAAAATACTTTCAGGAATGTATTCCTGAAATGAGATGAAATTCTCTTGTCTTTAAGCTATATCCCACTAAGGTATGTTTGAAATAATTCATTTCTGTGGTTTGTCACCAACATGATATCACAGGTTGTTTCATTTTTGCTTTCAATATTTAGGTGTTAATTTTTAAAGATTTTTTTATTTATTTTACAATTATTTAAATATTTAGAAGAGCCAAAGTTAATTTGTGAAAATAAGTTGTTTCTGTTTTCTGGTACTGGTGATTGAACCCAGGGCTCCTATCCACTGAGCCACATACCTAGGCTCTTTATTTTTTATTTAGAGATAGTTCTCACTAAGTTGCGTAGGGACTTGCTAAGTTGCTGAGGCTAGCTTTGAACTTGTGATTCTCCTGCCTGATTTTGAAAGAACTCTAGCTTTTGTCCCAGTTCTGTCTACCCTGATATTACTCTCTTTTATAATTAACTTTTAAAATTTATTTCATTATGCATTCTGCTATTAAAAAAATAAGCAAATGAGAAAAGGGATATGCAGCTCAGTGGTAGAACACTTGCCTACCACACATGAGGCCATGTGTTCAATCCCCAGCACCATAAAAAGAAAAAGAAAAGCAAATGATTTTTACATCTAGCTATGATAGCTTTATATAGGTACTGGCTTCACCTTCCCAACTGAAACAACTAAAATAAATATGAAAAAAACCCACAAACATATAAAATTTTAAGATCCAGTAACATTGAAGATCAAGCAACAAAGAATGATTCTGGAAACATAAAGAACAAATGCTATGAGCTCTTTAGTTGCCCCAGCTTTTACTATGTTAAGAGATTCCCAAGCCATGACAAAGAAGGGGAAGTCAGGCAGAACCAGAGGATACCATGAATTGAGAGATGGTGCTGAGATTCCAGGAAAACCGAAGTGACTAGAATTCACAGGGTGGAGTACCAAAAGAAGGTTGCTACATTGAGAGACAATTCTGGAAATCTGTGAAAGGCTCTCTGAGTGTTCAGCAGGGTATTGATCTGCACATAAGTGTGATGAAACTGCTTAGCAAGTCAGAGAAACCATCTTAAGTGATTAGAAGGAACAGGTCTTAACACAGGGACCAGAATAGCACCTGGAAAAAACTATCTAAGGAAGTTGGGTAGAATAATCAGAAGGGTGTTACCTCGGACTATTACAATTTATGTCATACCTAACAAATATTCAGACCCAAGAGAATCAAATTGTTTCCAGTAATTTAATTGTATACGAAATATTAAGAATAGTAATTCGTAATGTATGGCATCGAATCAAAGCTTACCAGGCATGCAAAGAAGCAAGAAAAATACAATCCACAATGATGACGAGAAGAATCATCCAATCAAAGCCAACTGAGAACTATCGGAGATGTTAGAATGAGGTAATGGCATTTTTTAAAAAGTCATTACTACTATATTTCGTGTGTTAAAAAGGTAAAAAGAGATATAGAAGATATATTTTAAGAAAATCAGACTTCTAGAGTTGAAAATATATGATAAACACAGTGGATGGGATTAATGCCAGAATAAGCATTGTGATGAAATTGTTAGTGAACTTGAGGACATAGCAGGAGAAGTACCCCAAATGAAACAGGGAAAATTTCTTCTGTTAAAGAAAAGTGAACCAGAGCATCAGTGAGCTGTGGGACAGTTTCAAGTTGAGCTATGAGAGGTATTCAGAAAAATATTTTAAGAAATGATGGCCAAAAATTTGTGAAAACTGTACATCTGCAGATCCAAGATATTAAATGGGACTACAGTACAAAAAGCATGAATAAAGCTATATCAAGGTATATTATATCATAAATTGCTCAAAACCAGTGATAAAGAGCAATCTTAGCAGTTAGAGAAGACATTTATGTAGAGAAGAACTAAGGATGACATCAGATTTCTTGTCAGAAATTAGGCATAAGAGAATATAGTGGAGTGATACCTTTAATATATTTGAAGAGTAATAATGTTGGCCGATAATATCATGCCCAGTGAAATATCTTTCTAAAAGGAAGACTTGTACTGACATACAAGCTGAAAGAATTCACCTACACTTGCACCAAGACAGCAGATGGAAATAATGGAATAAAGGAGTAAAGAACACTGAAAATGGTGACTGTGTGCATAAATATTTAAAATAATTTTTCTTATTTGAACATTTTAAAAAGTCATTGACTGTTTCAAGACAAATATCAGTGTAGTATGGGACTTAGAAAACATGTAAAGTAAAATACATGACAACAGTATAAATCTCAGAAGGGTAGTAACTATTGTAACGTTCTTATTGAATATGTGAAGTAATATAGTATCATCTGAAGGTAGATTGTGACAAATTAAAGATGTATATTCTAAACCCTGAAGCACTAAGATTAGAAAACAGAGTTATAGCTTAATAAGCCAATAGAGGAATCACTAAAAATACCGATAGTGGTATTTCTGCAAAAGAAGACAGAAAGAAAAGAAAAAGAACAAAGAACAGAAGGAACAAATAGAATATTATATTAAGCTTACACCTATGCACGGCAGTAATCCTATTAAGTGGAAAGTATCTAAATACATCAGTTAAAAACAGAGATTGTCATATTGCCTAAAGAAGCAAGACCCAAATAGATGTCTAAGGGAATAACACTGTAAATAGAAAGACACAAAGAAGTCAAAATTAAAATGATTGAACAAGGTATCTCATGTTAAACACTAGTCAAAGGAAATCTGGAGTAGCTACATTAAACCAAAAGAGGTTGTGGGGCAAAATATATCATCAGGACTAAAGAAAGTTATTTCCTAATGATAAACGAATCAGTCAAGATTATATAATAAACCTAAATGCTTGTACTTTTAATATTAGAACTTCAAAATACATGAAGTATCAAAATTGATAGAATTATGAGGAAAATGATGAATCCTATAGATTACATTTAGAGATTTCAATATCCTCTCCTCAGCAATTGGCAGAAAATGAAAAATAAAAGTAAGGTTGTAGAAAGTGTGAATGACATAATCAATCCATCCATTTGAAATTAATTGACATTTATAGAAAACCCCCAAGGAGCTTACTGCACATGGAACATTTACCAAGATAAACTATATTCTGGATCTTAAAAAAATTATCAGTAAATATAAAAGTATTCAAAGTCAAGCAAAGCTTATTCTCTGAACACAATAAAATGAGAAATCAATAATGGAAAAATCTGGAAAATTCTCAAATATTTGAAAACTTAAGTGCCAGGCTGCTATCTGCTATCTATCTATATCTATATGTATATCTGTATCTATCTATCATATATATATATATATTTGGTATAAATGGACAACACAGTACATTTATTTTTTATGTGGTGTTGGGGATCGAACCCAGTGCCTCACACATGTGAGGCAAACACTTTACCACTGAGCTACAACCTTAGCCCCCACTGCTAAATAATTTTTGAGTCAAATAAATCAGAGAAGAAATTCATATTTTGAGTTGAATAAAACTGAAAACAACATATCCATTTGTGCAATGTCACTAAAGTGTTATTGGAAAATTTATAGCACTACCAGGCCCAAGATAGCTTTATTAAAAAATAAGTCTCCAGTCATTGACTTAGTTCCTACTATGAGAAACTAGAAAAGGAAAAATAAGTTAATCTCCAAGTAAGCAAGAAAAAAAGATATAATAAAGACCATAAGTCAGTAAAATTTTAAAAAAGGGAAAATAAGAGAAAATCAATGAAACCCAAAGCTAGTTCTTTAAGATGAATAAAATTGATCAACATCTAGTGAGGGAAATAAAAGAGGAGACACGGGTTACCAATATTCGCAATCAGAGAAGGGATATCACTACAGATTTCACAGATACTAGACTGATAATGGGGATATTATGAACAGTTTATGTTAATTAACTTGACAATTTAGATGAAATGAAGAAATTCTATTTAAGCCACAAATTGCAAAAGTTCACTCAAGAAAAACAGACAATTTCATAAACCTTGTTGACTATTAAAGAAATTGAAGGTATAGGTAAAAACCTTTCTACAAAGAAAAAAATATAAGACCAAGATAGCTTTATTGGTGATCCAATTAAACCTGTAAGGAAGAAATGATACTAATTCCTAATAGTAGTAGTAATACTAAACCCTTGTAGAATATTAAAGCAAGGAAATATTTCTCCTATGAATCCAGTGTTATCACTACACCAAACCAAGACAAAGATATAATAAGAAAAGAAAACCACATACCTCTCATGGGATCTCCAATGAATCTGTACAGAAATTCTAAACAAAAATTTAAGTCAAATACAACAATATGTAAAAGGAAAATACATCATAGACAAAAACTAGACGGATGATGGGGATTTATGTCAAGAATCCAAAATTTATTTAACATTTGAAAATCAATGAAATTTACCACATTGATGTACCTAAAAGCACAATCTTTGTGTTTAGCTCGAGAGATACAAAACAAGCATTTAAAAAATATAGCAGAGGGGGGAAATGTTGGGGAGTAATATTGGCCAAATTATATTGTTATTTTGTGTGCATGTACAAGTAGGTGACAATAAATCGCATCAACATGTAAAAAAATCAGCCCTGATTATTATTTAAAAAAATTTTTTAGATGTTGATTAACTTTTATTTTATTCACTTATTTATATGCGGTGCTGAGATTTGAACCCATTGCCTCACACATGCTAGGCAAGTGCTCTACCACTGAGTATCAACCCCAGCCCCTCAGCATTGATTATTGATGTAGAAAAACAAACAACAAACTAGGAATAGAAGGGAGCTTAAAACATCCTCTGAAAAAATGCAGCTAACCTCATACTTAATGGTTGATAATTGAATACTTTTCCCCAAGATCAGAAACCAAACAGAGATGTCTACTCTCATTACATCTATTCAGCATTGTACTGGGGTGCAGTAAGGAAATAGCTAGTATACTAAGGCAAGAAAAAGAAATAAAATGCACTCAGATTGGAAAGGAAGAAATAAAATTCTCTTTCTTTTCAGATAACATGAATATATATAGATACAATCTGGTATGATCTAGAAAAAAGCTATTGTAAGGTTGACAGATAAAATTTACATCTAAAAGCAATTATATTTTCTATATATTAACAATGAATAATTAGAAATTGAAATTTTAAAGATTTCCATGTACAATAGAATAAAAATATGAAGTATTTAAACATAAACGTGGCAAAAACTAAAATGTATATATTAAAAACTATAAAATATTGCTGATAGAATTTAAAGAGAACCTAAATAGAGAGATATACCTAATTTATGAGTCAGAAGACTAAGGTGTCCATTCATCCCAGTTTAATCACCAGAGTCAACATTATTCCAATCAAAATCCCTGCAGAGTCTTGTAGAAAATGACAAGCTGATTGCAACGTGGCTTCAAGACTTAATCTAGGGCTGGGGATGTAGCTCAGTGGTAGAGGACTTGCCTAGCATATGCAAGGTCCTGTGTTCAATCCCTAGTACCATACGAAGAGGAAAAAAAATATTCTAAAGCTACAGTAATCAGGATTGCAGACAAAACATATTGAAACAGAGCCAAGAATTCAGAGATAGATACACAATATATATGGCAACAGTCATTGACAAAGATGGAAAGACAAGTAGAGAATGGAAAGTTTTTTCAGCAAATGGTACTGAAATTACTGCATATTTATATGCAAAATATTGATCCATGCCTTGCATTAGACACCTGAATTAACTCACAGACTTAAATATTAAACTCAAAACTACAAAACCTCTAGGAAAAAAAATAAGAGAAAAATTTTTGTTGAACTTAGGTTTGGCAAAGATTTCTTAAATTTGACAACAAAAGCATTAAAAAGGATTTGACAATGTGGGATTCATCAAACTAAAACCTCTGTAATTCAAAATACTCTTTGAAGTCAATGAAATAGACAAAACACAAGCTGGGAGGAAATTACTCTAAAGCATTTATCAAGACTTGCATCAAGGATATATGAAGAACTCTTAGAACGCATTAGAAAAAAATATAGTCCTGTAAAATAACACTTCATCAAAGAAGATAAACAGATAGTAAATACATTAAAAATGCTTGACATAATTATCAGGGAAATGCAATTTTGAAGCATAAGAGTTACCACTACATACTTATTAAATATCTAATATTAAAGACAATTGTGCTGAGTGGTTGGAGAAGAGATGGAGGAACTGGATGGGTACACATCTGGTGGGGATATAAAGTGGTAGAATCACCTTCTTAAAAAGGTAAACATACACCAGTCATATCCAACCATTCTTTTCCAAAGAAAAGATAAGTTATAAAGCAATAGGAGGAATTTTATATCAGTGTTCTTGGCTATTTTATTTGTAAAAGCCCCAAACTGGAAAAAAATCCAAATGTCTATCAATAGATGATAGACAAATTGTGGTATGTACATGTAATGAAATGCTACTCAGCAATAAAAATAGATGATAGATAAACTGATGTAGATGAATCTCAAATTATGCTGAATAAGAGAAGCCATAGAAAATACAATATATTATCCCATACACATAAAACTTGAGGAATACAAAGCAATCTATTAAGATAAGACATTTTGCTGGAGGAATGGGAAAGTGGGGGGCAAGAAAGAAGGGTGACAAAGGGCAAAATTACCTAGAGAATGAGAATATTTTTGGAAGTAAAGGATGTGTATATTATCTTGATTATAATGGTGATTTCATAATTTCATGTTAAAATTCATCAAATTGCACACTTTAAATACATGTAATTTATTGCATGTCAGTTTTACCTCAAAGCTATAAGAAATAATATATTCATCTTTTTTCACTTTCTAAGATACAAATAGTATTCTATAAATATTTTTCTCTACTTTATTTTTAAAAAATGTATTCCGGAAACCAGCTCTTAGCAGTATTTAAAATTATTTTCTTTCTTCTTTGGTTTATTCAACAACTTTCATTGATGACGGTTGTTTCAGCCTTTTGTGACCATCTTGTATTGTTATAATTAATGCTTGAATAACATAGTTTTGTAAATACAAGTTTTAAACATTTGTTGTTGTATTCCCAGTATCTTTAGAAATTAGGGCTGGTGGACTATAGCTCAGCAGTAGAGCACTTGCCCAAGATACCCTTCCCCAGCACTGAAAAAGTTAAAAAAAAGTGGGATTGTTGAGTTAATAGGTAAATATATAAGCAGTTTTGGGAGATGTTGCCAAATCTCATTCATAAGGGTTGTATCATTTTGTATACTTATTAGCAGTGTCTGAGAATTTGTATTCCCCCACATTCTCTCACCTACTGATTATGTTGTCAAACGTTTGGATCTTGCCAATGCAAGTGAGAAATGGTGTCTTGGTGTGGTTTAATTTGTATTTTGTTCATTATGAGCTAAGCAGAGCATGTTTCCATATGTTATAGCTATTTGCATTTCTTTTCCTGAGATCTGTTTATTTCTTCAGCCCATTTTTGTATAGGTTTGCTGGCCATTTTATTTATAATAATGTTCTTTATATTTCAGGAACATGATTCTTTGGACAATAATATGTTGCAAATATTTTTTCTCAGTTTGTCATTGTCAAACTGCGTGTGTGTGTGTGTGTGTGTGTGTGTGTGTGTGTGTGTGTGTGTAGCAGGTTTAGATACAGCCAGGAAAGATTTTTTCAATGAGGCAGGTTTTGCCCACTCATAATACATAGAAAATTTCACTTAATATTTTCTAGTACTTGTTTATTTTCTATTTTTACATTCATGTTTCTTATCCATTTGTAGTTTATCTTTTGAATAAGTAGAGAAAAATCCAATTTTATAATTTTCCATGTGGTAACGCTACTTATTAGAAAGTCTATTTTCCCCAAACTAACTTTTATTGTACCCCAAATGTCCAGTTGGTTCTGTTTCTGGATTCTCTATTCTGTCCCACAATCTCTATGTATTCCTGGGCTTGGACGAGGGTACATGAATTAATTATATAGTCTGCCCTCCCTGTACCCTTCATTGCTCTTCTTTTTCAGTGCTTTCCTGCTTATTCTTGTTCTTTTGAATTGACTATATTCAACTTGACGACAGATTTTTAAAGATCCACAGATGTTCATTTCCTCCCCAAGTTAAATGTCCCCAGTTTCTTCAATTTTTAGCACGTGCTTTTTGGGCTATTCATGATTCTGTTCTTTTCCACAAGTCATGCAACCCTAAAATGTGGCATCCAGAAATGAAGCCACCAGCGTGTGGTGATAATGACATGATTCCTTAGGGTTAGGCTTTTTTAAAAAGAGTGTCATCCACAATTGGAGAAAGTAACAGGACTAGAGTGAGCAGGGAAGGAAAGCCCAGTCCGAGCAGTAGTTCTTTAGAAGGGAGCAGGAGAAGCTTCTCCTCTTCTGTCTGCACTTTTGGGGGCAGGTAGGTACCTGGTGTCTCAACAAGTTGACAAAAGGGTTTTGCTCTGGGAGGGGCTGGGAGGCCTGACTTTCTCCTTTTTCCTAGTCTCTGCCTATAATCCCCTTCTGCTAGTTTCCCTGGCTTCCTCCAGGGCCTTCTAAATCACCAGTCCTCTCCAAGTTCCGGGGACAGGTGAGCCTCTTTCCTTCTGGAGTCCTTTCATTTGGACTCTTCCACTTGGCTCTACTGGCGCTGTCCCCCGCTGGGCTCCGCAGTTGGTTCTTCCCGCTCCCCGCCACGCCCCTCAGCATCCTCTGTCTGCTCACTGCAGTCCACCCAGGGGCTTCCTCTGATGACTGGTTTTACGTGCCTTGGGCGGAAAGCGCCTGTGGTGGAGGAAGGCAAAGTTCACTCCCAGTACCCGCCCCCTGCGCTGGGTCCTACTGAAGTAGGAAACGGTGAAAGAGAGGGTCCTGTGCTGTTCTGCAGGGAAGCGTCGCTTCCACTCAGCCGTCCCTACACCATGGACTCAGTACCTGCCACTGTGCCTTCTGTCACTGTTTCCCTGGGGGACCCAGAGCTCCTGGGACCCCTGTCGGGTGGCTGAGTTCTGGCGGAGTGGGTGCACTGACTGTCGTGGCGACGGAGAAATGGAGTGTGTCAGGCCCAAGGCAGGCAGGACGTGACTGTATGGTTAAGCGAGGCCGGTGAGAGTGTACTTGAGCTTTCCCCACTTGCACTTTTTTTTTGACGGAATAGAGGTGACAACCTCATGGTATGTTCTGAAATGCAGCCAACAATCCAAACAGCTAATGTTACTACAGGTTTTTTCCCTAAGGAGACTGCTGGGGAATTGGGCCCAAGTGACAGTTATCTCGTATTACGTGTAGAGGGCGGTGAAAACAGGGAAGAGTTGGCAGGTGTTTACTGCACTGCCTTTGAGCAACCATTTAAAATTAGGCTCTGAATTTTATAGAAGGATGTTAAATTCAGAGAAGTTTATCCAAGCCAGTTTTCAAGAGTTGTCTGAAATTATATGTCACGTATCTGTATATAAGAGTGGAATGGAAGTAAGATTTAAAATCTTACACATATATCGTCATTGTTTTTATTTGTTGCCATAAAATTAATTAGTTCTTTCATGTATTTAAGTTTTGTCTTAAATGAATATTTTAAATTATAAAAACCAGGTTATCTAAGAGAAAAGAATGATCCAGAGGGATTCTAGCCAGGTGTTAGACTATGTGATGATATAGGGCCTGTTACAAACTGGAAATGTATGCTCAATTTAAAGTATTTAGATTCGGGCTGGGGTTGTGGCTCAGTAGAGCGCTTGCCTAGCATACATGAGGCACTGGGTTCGATCCTCAGCACCATATAAAAACAAAACAATGTGTCCACCCTAAAACTAAAGATACATAAATAAATATTTTTAAAAAGTATTTAGATTCATTATACTTGAAAACACTGGAAGCGAACAAAAAATATGAGACTGCCAGTATCCTCTCTCTTGAAGAAGCTATTGGAAAATATTGAGGAGGTGGATTTCTGATGAGGAAGTTGGTTTAGAATTGCCATGATTCTTTGTGACTGTTTTGTTATAAATTTAAGGTTTCCCATTTCTTCTAATTTGTCTGTTTAAGCTGTTTACTACATTGCCTGATGATACTCAACCTGGGCCTGATTTTTATGGACTACCATGGAAGCCTGTAGTATTCGCTGTTTTCTTTGGGATTGTATCCTTTGTCATTTTCTCTTGGAGAACTGCACTTGTGAGTAAATTAACTTACTTATACCTTAGCACATAAGCACAAGGATTATTTTATATAGTCACTGCCCCCCCTTTTTTTCTTTTTCAATTGCTAAAACACAAAATAGTGGTTTAAGTCAAACTAACATTATAAAATAATTTAGTGTGGGTGCAGTTGGTAGAACTGGTAATTCTTACAGCCATCCTGACCAGTAGTTTCATATGTATCAGAAGTCTTAAAAGTGGGATAAAAGATGGGATAGGTTAGATAAATATCCTTTTATGTAGCATATATGTCTAGTAATCTATCTTAAAGAAATAACTATGCTTTGAAGATTTTGGTAATGTTTTTCAATGGAACAGTGTATTAGATTGAAGACTTAGCACAACATAATTCATTTAGGGGTTATTGTATGTTCGATTAGTGGAATAGTAGGCAGATTTATTTATTTCAAAGCTTTGAGGTACAGAAAATGCTCACAATTAAATGTGAAGTGGGAAAAAAAGCAGAAACTAAGATTTAAATGTTGATGAACTGTATGTTAATATAAACATACAAACAGGGGGAAATGCTGCAAAGAAATACAGTAAAGTGAGAAAAAGGAGATGATATAATTTTTCCAGTCTTTTATATAAATTTTTCCCAGATTTTATGATTTGATCATATGTACAGAAAATACCTTTTTATTTGGAAGTATAGATTATGTGTTGTCCAAAAATCCATTAAATGTTTTGTTCATTAAGGTTTTTTTTTTCCTGAGCAGAATTAGTCTATCTCTGTGTATGTGTGTACATATATGTATAAGTGTGTGTGTGTGTGTGTGTGTATATGTGTATATATATATGTGTGTATATATATATATATATATATATATACACACATATATATATATATGCGCTTATACATACTTATGTTTGTACTGTAGGTCATTCTGTTTCATAGTTATTTAACATAATTGGAAGAAAATTATTTTAGGTAAATGGACTTTGCATATGAAAAGCCTAACAGTTAAAGAGGCCAAAAGCATTGGATACAAATCTTTTCAAATCTGAGTGTTCTTTTTCTGATTTCTTAATTATTTCAGACATATCATTGTTAAGATAAGTTTCCTCTCCTTGTACAATTGAGTGTAAAATCTCTTAAAAAGTATTCCCTTCTTAAATAGAAGAATTGTTTGCCTGGATTCCTGTGAGGAATTTTCTAATCTCAATGAACTTTTTCTCAGCTAAAAGTAAAAAGGAAATAGAAGGATAAAGAGAAGGGAAAAACATGAAAACATTTTATATTTCTCTCTCTTGTTTCTTTCATTTCAAGAACCCTGGTACCTGTTTCTCTTTTCACTAGGTTATGTGGGATGTGGTTCCTAGCTTGTTGCTCCTCAGTTTCAGCATTTGACTTTAAAACTTTAGTCTCCCTACCTTAGATGACTGCTTTTATGCTACTTCCCATTTTCCTCTGTTGTCATTTTGAGTAAAAGGTTAGCAAGGCTATGACATTAAAGAAATGTTCATTTTTTTCTGTGTTGGAGTTTTCTGAATGCAATTTCCTGTTACGAAGATCCCCTGGATGATCCGTGGACACATCTGAATATCCCATCACCATTTATAACATTTGAAAGGACAAGTAATATGCTAAGTTACAAAGAAATTTAGTGATGTTTTAAAAAAATTTCTGCTTAGGTTTTATTATCAGGTAGTTTATTGCTGTTTTTTGGAAACGATTGTTTTTGTCCTTTCCAGAATATGTTAATTGTCATTTCTCTTATTGCTTGTGCATTTTCTTCAAGCAGTCTTTCCTTTCAGATTTCTTGCTATATATTTAGTGGTTTGCAGAAATAAGATGATGTACCCTCTTAGTTTCTAAATTCAGCCAATAGCCAAATTTAAATTGGAGTTCTAAGATGTTTTCTGGTGAGTGAAAGTGGCATATCTTAGTACAAAGATTATGCATTTAATATTGTTTCCTCAGATTTCTTTTGAATAGTCATTGTTTCTAGACTTTATCCTGGTTGTTTAGAATTGTCAAGTAAATGATTTTGAGTATACACAAACACACACACACACACACACACACACACACACATACACATACACACATCTTTGCTGTGAAATAAGGTACATATCTTAGTGTTTTTATGTCAGAGGCTATTTATGAAATATCACTACCAATTAAATTTAAAAGGCTTGTTAACCTTTACTTATTTTTAATCCTATAAATTATTATCCTGAACCAGAATGTTATTAAATTCTCACTTGGTTATGATTCTGACTGTTGTTTTAGGAATGCTGTTTCTATTGAGCAGATGTTTGACATCAAATTTAATCTTTTTTCTCTCTTCTAGGTAAAAGATAGAGTATATCAAGGTAAATTTTTAGGTTTCTTAAACTTGTAATAACCCTTTGTATTGGTGTTTGATGTGTGTTTTATGTATGTTAGAAGTAGATACAGTGACTTTTAATGTCTATTATCTTTTTTACCTCCTGAAAATTTTACTATTCCTAGGTTGCTAGCATGGATAATAGAGTAGATGATGATGGTTCCAACTCTGAGATAGGAGATAAAGAGGAGGAATAAATTGTGGATAGGGAGATGATGATAAGTTTTAATTTGGGGCAGATTAACTTTGAATATTGATGTAATGCAGATGTATTACATTTGAAGAGTATTTCTATGTTAATGATTTAATCATGAATTAAGTAATTGAGTAGATAATTTGAAGAATGGTAATGTGAATCAGTATGTTTTCATTTCTGTTTTTCTTTGCAAAGAATTAAATGATTCCATTTTCGGAAAAGAAAGTGTTTTGAGAAGGGGGGAATATAAAGCTACAACACTTTACTATATTTCCCATCTGTGAAATAAGCTTAAATTGAAATATCATTTTGGATGGGAGGGGTTCCTGGGATTGAACTCTGGGGCACTCTACTGAGCCACATCGCCAACCCCTTATATTTAGAGACCAAGTCTCACTTAGTTGCTTAGTGTCTCGCTCTTGCTGAGGCTGGCTTTGAACTTGGAATCCTTCTAGTTCAGCCTCCTGAGCCACTGGGATTACAGGTGTGCACCACTGCACCCAGCAAAATATCATTGTTCTTATATTTTTCTTAAATTCTAATGATTTTTATACTCTTATTGCTAATAAGCATAGATTGCTTTTTAAAAGCATAATAGTTATGCTAAGAAGTATTTCCTCATAGTACCATATAACATGTCTTTGCTTTTAGTAGATTGAGTAATTGAATTTCATTTAGTGATTGTAATAATCTTGTGTATTTCCCCCTTTTAGTCAGTGAACAGCAAATTTCCAAAAAGGTGAACAATTTCATGAAAGAAAATGAAGAACTAATGCAGAAATTGTCAAATTATGAACAGAAGGTATAATTATTTTTTTGTTTCTTTCTCCCTTGGTTCTAGCTTGAATCATTCCTACCTGTTTTAATTTAAAAATCATATTTTAAAATTTTTGTTTCATTATTTCCTACAAATCATCCAAATTCTAAACAGTCATATGTATTAAGTACTGCTTTCTTCTGGAAAGGGTCACTTGTCTGGAAGTAACTTGTATGGTAGCACTATAATTTGTGTATCTTAATTCTGAATACTTTATTTACATAGATGAAGGAATCAAAGAAACAGGTCCAAGAGACCATGAAACAAAATATGATTCTTTCTGATGAAGCAACTAATTATAAGGTAAAAATCCCTTCTTTGGGGGGAATTACATTCTAAACTCAAAAGTAAATGTAATGAGTGAGTAATCTTGACACCTTTTTTTTCCAGGATAAAATGAAGCTTCTTGAAAAAGCTAAAGAACTTCTGGATGAGGGAGCTAAAAGTCTTCATGTTATGTTAGAATCTGAGAGAGAACAGAAAGCTAAGAATCAGGACTTGGTAAGAGTTTTGCTGCTAAGTATTACTGCAATTTGGCTTTTGAAATATTTTGTAAAATTGGTTAAGTTGAACTTAGTCCAGCTGTTAACTAAAGTAAGATTAGGAGTCAAGGAAGTTGAACCCACTTCTGCCCATTTTGTGGAACTTTTAAGTACTGATACAACAACTTAAAAAATTTTTACTTACATATTTCATTTTCAATTTCTATAAGTTTCTGTAATTACATAAAAGTTGCAAAAGATGGTAGAGAGTGTGTTCTGAAATATCCTACCCCCAAGTAAGCTTGATCACCTAGCTGAGGTAGTATTTATCAGATTTCTCCACTGTAAAAATTCTTTCCAATCCTTTTCATATTGCATTCTTTGGAAGTTACCATGCACAGCCCACAGTTAAAGTATGAAGAGTTACAAGCTCAGGATGCAGCTCATGGTAGAGCACTTGCCTAGCATGCATGAGGCCCAGGATTCAATCCCAGGCATTGCAAACAAAGATTGCAGATTTATGTCCACTTCCTTAAGGAGCAAGTATCTTTATAATTTTTTTGGAATTCTTCTGTATGTGAGATTAGTCTATTCTTCCTTAAATTTTATCATTTTTTACTTCAGATAAGAAAATTTTAAAAATGATCTTGGGAAATTTTTTTCTCTATCACTAGAAAAAAAATTACTAATTTGAACTGGTTTACTTGAAACAGTAATTAATTAGTTAATTTTCTATGCTTTAAAACATTTTATTTACTTATTGCATTATGATTTTCTATACTTTGAACTTTTTTTCTGGTTATCTCATAAACAGTAAGGTTGTGGATGCCATGAAATATTTATGACTTCATTTTCCCTCATCTCTTTCAGTTCTTGATTTTTTTGCTTAGTCCAAAGCTGGATCCCCTGCATTTACCTGAAATGTAATGGGATGGCTTGACAAAAATTTTGTTGTGTTTATCTTTTTTAGTATATATATGTATGTGTACGTACACACACACACACACACACACACAGATATATATTCGTATTTCTACTGAAATCCTAATGCATATTTTGTGTTCTGTTTTCACCTGGCAGATAATGGAAAATAAGAAATCTATAGAGAAGCTTAAAGATGTCATTTCAGTAAATACTTCTGAACTTTCAGAGGTAAAGCTGCCAACTATTGCTAACGGATATTAGTACTACATCTTAGTTTTGTTGCGGACCAAAAATTTGAGGTGTGCTAAAATGTGCAAAAAATGAGAACTATATGATGTCTTGTTTGGGAAAGTATAACTTTGTTTCTTCTTTGGAATTAATTCACTAACTGTAGTGTTTTTCATTAGCTTCAAATTCTCCTTACTGAAGCTAAGCTTCGTGAAGAGAAGGTGAAGTTGAAATGCTGTCAGCTTCAGAAAGAAAATACCATGCTTAAGAAGGAGAAAGAGCAGGTAAAGAAAATTTGATGTCATACATAATGTAAACTAGAGAAGTGAATATCATTATCTTGTATCTTTCTTGGATCTGTTTCTGAGGTAAGGAATTTTCATGTAGGACCTTTTCTAGATATGCAAAGTTTAAACAATGCTCCCCAAATTGAGTGCATATATATGGTCTCCATCTGTTTTGGATTTTTGGATTATTGCTTTCCTTATCAAATGTCAATCAGTTATTAACTTGCATAGCCTCAAAGAAACTTTTTAAACCAGAAAATTAAGTATTTTATGATCCTCTTTTGAATAGTTACTGATTCACCGGCCAAGGGAAGATTACATGATAAGGAATCTAAATTTAGGAGACAGTCATATGTGCCCAGCCATTCCTGCTGGAGATAAATTATTTGAATTGGCAGCAATTTTCTGGGGAATGCAATAAACAGGGTCAACTTCCTGATAGCTCTGATGTTCTTACTGCAGCTGTGAGAGTTGGGGCCACTCTGCCCTCTTCCTTAACCAAGGTCTCAACCCCCTCGATTGAGGCAGGCCACCAAGGAGTATGGCTCTCTATTTCTTTGTCTAAGTCTTGTAGTCCTGATATATCCAGTGCAGAAACCCCTCCCTAACCCATAGGAATTCATGTGTTTTGACTTTTCAGTTGCAGCAGGAAGTAAAAGACTGGAGTACATCACACGCTGAGCTCAGTGAACAAATGAAATCATTTGAGAAGACCCAGAAAGATTTACAAGTAGCTCTTAGTCAAAAAGATGATACTATTCATGTAAGTTTATACTCCAAATACATGTTTCATCTCATGAATTCTCCTGAAATCTTCTGAATTAAAATCGAGAGTCTTCCAACCTTTTGCTTCTTTTCTAGGCTCTAACTAATTACATCACACAGTTGAATCGGTTACAATGTGAATCTGAATCTGAGGATCAAAGTCGAGATGAGTCAGATGAATTAACCAATGGAGAGTTAGCAGGTAAGATCAGTCTCAGGGAGGTTGAATCCTTTTTTGCTTTCCTGTCTTTAATTAAGTATACAGATGCCACTTTTCAGCTGGCTTAATTTCTTCTTAAGCTTCAGGGTTGTAGACACATATCACTGGATCTATAGATATGTCTGTTGCATTGGCAGAGGTGGGTTGTTGGGGTATAATGTAGCAATAGGCATGTGAAGAACACTGACTTTTTCTATCCTATTGAAAACTAGTAAGTACACTGCAGCTACAATAGTCATATCCTATACCTCTAAGTATTGAACATTGTACAGTAAGAGAAATTTATTTCTTAACTTATGCAGATGATACTTGATTTTGATACTCATCATCTCTATGGCTCTGTGGTTTTAAGGTCCACAGTCAGTCCGGAGGCAGTTGGAACCATAAACTAAGGCTGTGAGAACAGAGGCTAGAGACTATCAGAAAGCTAGAGAGGGAGTGTAACAGTGTTTACTGATGAGGAAAATATTTCCAGATGTTTTCTCCCAAGTTGGATATTGCTTACATAGCAAGTATTTCAAACCACACCTGGTAGTAGATTCAGGGAGAAAATAGAGGATTGAATCTTTCTAAACAAGACACTTATTGCCCAGGTGAAGATAGATCTGAGAGAGAAGAAAAGCTTTTATCTTACAAGAATAGCATAGATAACATTTTAGTTGTGCAAACTAGAAATTCACCTTTTTTTTTTTAAGACAGACACAGTACTTTTATTTATTTTTATGCTGAGGATCAAACTCAGTGCCTCACACATGCTAGGTGAGCACTCTACCACTGAGCCACAACCCCAGTCTGAAATTCACCTCTCTCTTTTTTTTTTTTTTAAATCTAAGCTTGCAATTCTCTTAAAAGTCATTAGTCTAATCAGTATAATTATTTAATTGATTTTTTTCTTCCAGTGTTTGAACACAATCATTCTTTAGTTTAGGGAAGTTAGGAGAATATAGAGTTAAAAGTAAGGAAAGAAAAAGCTAAAGTCTTTTGTTTTTTAGGTGATCGGAACGAGAAGATCAAAGATCAAATTAAGCAGATGATGGATGTCTCTCAGGTATAGTTTTTTGTAAGAGTCCCATAGTACCTGTGAATTCTTCCTGTGCCTCACTTTTAAGAATACCTCTCTTTTCTGCAATTTTTAGACAAAAACTACAATATCAGTAGTTGAAGAGGATCTAAAACTTTTACAACTTAAGCTAAGAGCCTCGATGTCCACAAAATGTAATCTAGAAGGTGGGTTCTTCTTGAGAAGAAATTGCCATGTTGGAAAGACTTAAAAATTTATTGGAAAGATAAAGAATGGCTTCTTGCTTTCATGCTTCTTACTTTTCTTGGCACTACTCCCTCAAACAAGTTCTTAAGTCCTTGTACACATATAGAGATAAGCTGTTTTATCCTTTACAGACCAAATAAAGAAATTAGAAAGTGACTGCAATTCACTACGGTCTTCTAAAGTTGGACTGGAAGAGGAATGCAAAACTCTTAGGCAGAAAGTGGAGATTTTAAATGAACTCTACCAGCAAAATGAGATGGCACTAAAAAAGTAAGATTTCCATTGTTTGTTATTGTTATCATTGTGTGAACTAACAGATAATTTTATCTAGTAGAGATTTGTCTTTTTTCCTTTGTGTTTTGTTTCCTATAAGTTGCATTTTTCTTTCCATCATCAGTCTTAAGAGTCCTGAGGTAGTTGGAACCATAAACTAAGGCTGTGAGGACATCATAATCAATTGTCAAATTCATATGAAGGCAAGAAGTGGTAAACTGGTATTAACAGTCACTGATGTGGAAATACCTCTCAAAGATCTAGACCCTTTCTATGATCCCACTATTTATTTTAATTTCCTTTCATTGTGATCAGTTATGTAATTCTAATATTTTGAACTTGTATCTCTAACTCTG
The DNA here is from genome assembly GCF_052094955.1 of Ictidomys tridecemlineatus. NCBI lineage: Eukaryota > Metazoa > Chordata > Mammalia > Rodentia > Sciuridae > Ictidomys > Ictidomys tridecemlineatus. The sequence goes on from NW_027521507.1 coordinate 223,244, forward strand.
GACCTTTAAAAATACTGAGTGTTTTGGAATGACATGTTTTAGTAGAATAAAAACTTCAAAAAGGAATAATATTTACTTATTGATGGTACAAGTTTTGGACTTGAGTATCTCAGATGTTCACACTAAAAATTGAACTGTGGCAAGGATTTTAGGAGTTATGATTACAGAAGTACTTGTTTGTAGTATATATTTATATATTAATCTTCTCAGTGTGGAGCTAGTTATTTTTTGGAAGTTCATTTGAAGTTTTTAATCCACAAAAATACTTGAATTCTCTAAAAATAGTTTTTTTTGTGTCAGATTTTATTTGTTTGCACCTGATTTATTAACAAGATATATATATATCTTGTTAAAGCAAAGACAGACCTTCTTATAGACCTAACTATTTTTAGGTATTTTGACTTCTGTTGCCTAATTAATGCATTAAATATTGAAACCTTTCCATTAACTTTTCTAAAATTCTGTGATCTCCAAGCGACCTTTTTAGAATCTCAAATTTTTGTTCAGGCCAGTTCTAAATGCCTGGCCTGTTTCAAAGAAACATTTCTCATTTTATCACTTTTTTTTTCAAAAGAACACTTGTTTTCTCTGTCCCTACAAGTAATATGAATGACCTAAATGGCAATTAATTTTCTTTGTAATGCAGTTAAATTGTAGCACTATTTTCCTCAACTCCTCCAAAATTCATTCAGTCATCATCTGTGGTTTGTACTCTTTTTTTCTCATCCCCATGTACTATGTTAGTTCATGCCTGTGTCATCTTTTCTGTTTCTAACCTAGGTCATCTGTCTTCATTCTCCATTATTTATATTTTTTATATAATTTATTTCAAATTCTTAGTAATTTTCTCTATAGCCCCTTGAGTGGACTTTCTAAAATATAAATCTGTCCATGTCAATATGTGCCTGTGGTTTATGAAGAATTTGCTTTCTATTTGATGACCTGTTCTTTTTTTCTTCCTTGTATCTTTTTAATAGTTTAAATATTTTTAATTATTTTCCTCATCACCTGTATAAGCTTGATGTAATCATAAATTATAATGGAATTATAATTATATAATTATAATTTTATTCATCTTCTCATAATTTAAAGGCCTTGGTATATATTCTGGATTTAATAAAAACCTGACATAGATTAATAGGTTTATTACTTGTTTTTATGGGCTTTAAGTAGCTCCTGAATCAGATAACTGTTGTGGCATCTTATGTTAGTACTTCATATACTGTGAACTCCACAAGACATTCATTCAATTTATACACATATTTAAAGTTTCTGTAGTTCTGCATTCTACACTGTTGGTTTCTTAGTTGAAATTATTTTCATTCTATTTGAACATTGTCCTTTAATGATAGATTTGATTAGTGTATCAAAGTAGTACAAGGATAAACAGAATAGTATTTTATCCACTAAATATTGCTACCTTTATAATCTGTATTAGGTTGACATGAACTTCATGATTAGAGTTAAAACCAGTTTCCATTTTTAAAGGATCTTTCTTTTGGCTACTGAATTTTGACTGTTACTTAGTTTTAGCAATTTGAAAATATCCAATTAATTACCATCTGTTTTAATTTTTTTTCTTTAAGGAGTCCATTATCATTGTTGTTTGGTCTTATCTCCCTCCCCTAGTTCCTGTAGTCATTTCTCTCTTTTTTTAACAGTTGTATTGGGAAGTGCCTAGGTGTAGTTTTCCCCACCCCACCCACTTTTTCCTCTTGCAGTTATGTTGCTTGGGACCATTAAACATTTCTTGAATTTTCGAGTCTTTTTCTAAATGTTGATTTTACCTCATTCTCTCTTCTGATTATAATAATGCATATTAGAATTTGATTTCCCCTGCCTCCTACATTCTGGATTTACTTCTTCTGGATATTTTCTTCTGACCTGTCTTAAAAGCGGTAGGATTTATTTTACTTCCCAAATCTGTTGTTAAAATCATTCATTGAGTTTAGGATTTTAAAAAGTTCAGGGTTTAAAATATTATTTTAGTTGTAGATGGACATAATATTTTATTTTATTTTTTATAGGATTTTTTAAGAGAGAGAAAGATAATTTTAATATTTATTTTTTAGTTTTTGGCGGACACAACATCTTTGTTTGTATGTGGTGCTGAGGATTGAACCCGGGCTGCACACATGCCAGACGAGCGCCTTACTGCTTGAGCCACATCCCCAGCCCGACACAATATTTTATTTATTTTATGTGGTGTTGAGGACTGATCCCAGTGCCCCACACATGTGGGGCACGTGCTTCACCACTGAGCCACAACCCCAGTCCTATTTCAGTACTACAGCTCAAATGCAGGACCTTGAGCCATGTGTTCTACTATTGAGCTACCTCCCCAGACTCCTTGCTCTTTCTCATAAGGGACTAGTGTCTTACTGCTTTCCAAGCTATCTTTAATCTCATCATTCTGCCTCTGCCTCCAAGTATCTTCGACTGTATGTAGGTCACCACACCCAACTATTTCTCGGTTTTATAGTTTCTAATCCTTTGACAAAATTCATAATCTTTTTTTTCCTCTTTTGTGGTGCTGGGGTTTGAACTCAGAGCCTTGTGCATGCAAGGCAGCACTCTACCAACTAAACTATATTCCCAGACCTGAAATTAATAATCTTGACTTTACTTTTTTGACTATATAAAGCACAGTGATTTTAAAACATGTGTGGTTAACCCCATTAGGTGGTTTCCTTTTCTGTGGGATTTTTTCTCACAGAATTTTGTCTTATGGAGTGCCTGGTCAGTTTTGATTGGCTAACATTGTTGTGATAATTATACATGAAATTTGAGGAACTAAGATGAAGTTATCTTCTTATAGAAAAGTGTTGAGGTTACTTGAGTAAGATTGTCACTTCAAACTTAGTCAGCAATTAAGATAATTCAAAAATGACTTGTCTTTTCAATGTTTCAGTATTGTTCCTTTTGGATTTTTTGCCTGTTCATCACTTAAGTGTGCAGTACTTTCTAATCTAAACTCAAAGGCTAGGGCTTTTATTAAGGGTCCCTTTATTTGTAGCCCCAAACACTTCTTTTTTCCTCTAAGCCCAGGAATTTGATGAAGGCTTAGTTCAGACTCATTATATCTTTGTGTTATCTTCAATATGTGGGTAAACCTAGGAGAAAAGTACCTTAAAGTACCAGCTTTACTTGTAATTCTGAGATTCCTTTTTCTAATGGATCTTGGCCACATACATATATCTTCACTGCCTTTTTAGCTTGTATCCTTTCAAACACAATTTTATATTCTTATAAAGATGTTTTGATTGTTCTTAGTGCTCTCAGACTAACTCTTTGGTAATTGGAAACAAAATTCTCTCTGTCCTTCAAGATTCAGTTTTCTCCATATTCCTTCTTAAGCCAGTGGGGAAAATTATTATTCCTTTAGGCGTCATTTATACCTGAAACAGTGAGCTCTTTTATTCTTTAGCATCTTACAAGGTAACTAGTATATTATAGCCACTCATAAAATACTTGCTGAAGAATTAAATGAGAAGCTATATAAGAATATATAATCCCCTTTTTCTATTTGGTATCAATAATCCTTTTTTACTATAGTTCTTCTGATTTATGGAAAATTAAGTTTCAAGTTAATTATCTTTTGAATTGGAACTATGGCTAAAGTAGTACAAGGATAGCAGAAAATAGTATTTTTAAAATCATTAAATGTGGCTACCTTTGTCTCAGTAGATGAACATCTTGAGTTTCATGATCAGAGTTAAAACTTGTCAGTAGATAATACTCTGATGGTGGGTCAGTTTGGCTTCTTTTTCTGGTTGACAGACATTATCAAAAAGCAGATTTGTCTTTTTGCTTAATTGCAATTCTTTTGAAATATATATCTAAAGTGTGAAAAATGTTCTGTGGCTAATTGCATAGCTAAAAGACATATTCTAGAAGATTTTTTCTTTGATTGACTATATCTTTATTATGGTACCAGTCTTGGATTGAGAAAAGAGTTCCTCCATGACAAAGATATACTTAGTGTCCTACCCATGGCAGAAACGAGAAAAGAATTATCCCTTGCTTTATCCTAATATGTTTAATTATGTTAGGTTTATCAGTCCTGATCTTCCACATTGAAGTAAAGTGAGTTTTTATTATCTTACACACAGGAGACTTGCCCTTGGGGCACATGTTGTTTTCACATTTATTTTATTTACTGGTAAATAGAGAATTAAGAGGAAAAATTAGAAAATGTAAGTGATTTGCCAGAGTTTGATTTACGAAATTGCAGGTTTGAATTCCTATTTTATGTGCCTAAGCATTTTATAGAATTGTGGGAAGTGATATTCACAGAAAGAAACTTTTGATTTGATAACTGGCTTTATTTTAGGAAAGTGAGCCAAGAAGAATATGAGAGACTAGAAAAAGAGCAGCGGCTGTCAGCTGCAGATGAAAAGGTGGTTTCCGCTGTACAGGAAGTTAAAAATTACAAGTGAGTTCAGTTTCTAAAGGAGGGTGTCAATGCCTAATAAACTAGTGGTGGTTTTCTTTTTTAATCTTTTTTTACATTATGTAGATAGAAGAAAATAGCATGGAAGTATAAATAACGAGAGGATATGAATACATTCAATTCACACAGGAGAAAAAATAAATTTCAACTTTACAAATGAAAAATGTTAACAAAAATTTACTTATACCCAATGGGCAAGACCATAGGGAACTTGGTCAATGCAAACAGTTCTGGGGGTTTTGTATGTTGTAGTAATTCTTTAAGAAATCAGTTTGCTGTGTGATGTATCAAGACCCACAAAAGTGTGGCATTTGATAGACCTTGGAAATCTTTTATGGATATAATTTGAAAAAAAGAAAAAAAAAGTTTTAAGGAGGAAGATATTTCTAGCAGAATTACTTGAGAACACACTGATGAACAGTTAAGGAAATTATAATTTATCATTCAGAATCTCTAGCAATTAAATGATAAAGAAGTTATTAGTATTGGGTCTTTATTTTATTTATTTATTTATTTATTTATTTTTGGTGCTTTACTACTAAGCTACATCCTTAGACCTTTTTTTTTTACTTTGAGACAGGGTCTCAGTTGCATAGGTTCCCACTTAATTGCTGAGACTGACCTCGAACTTGTGATCCTCCTGCCTCAGCTTCCCAATCATTGGGATTACTGGCATGTGGCATTGCACCTGGCCTGTAGTATTAGTTTTGATCACACTGGATTCATATAACTATAGAAATGTTTTTCTTATGTATGATAAAATCTTTAAAAGTATAGCTGATGGAATAAAGGGAAAATGGTCAGAAATGTTTCAAATGTTATTCAATTGTTGTAATTCTTAGGCGGAGAATTGAAGAGATGGAAGAAGCATTACAGAAAACCAAGCACTCGTTTAAAAACCAGGTAGTAATTAATACTGTCCTGTAGTTGCAGAATTTCTTGATATCTAATACAGACAATTATAGGCTATTATAATGAGTCCCTAAAAACATATTTTTTAATGTATTGTCTTTTTCAGATTGCTATGCATGAGAAGAAAGCTCATGATAATTGGGTAAGATTTTTTCCCCCTTTTCTTTATTTTGAGCATAGCCTACTGCAACTGAATTTGAATATTTTCTCTTTAATAGCTCAAAGCTCGTTCTGCAGAAAGAGCTATAGCTGAAGAGAAAAGGGAAGTTGCTAATTTGAGACAGAAGTATGTGATTTTGGTATCTTCCTATATGTTTTATAGTGTTTTAAGGTTATGCTAGATATTATCTATGAAGGAATAGATTGCTGTTTCATAATTCAGTCCATTCTTTCTCAATATTCAAGACTATTGGAAATGACCCAAAAGATTGCAGTGCGTCAAGATGAACCCGGGATTGTAAAACCTATGCTGGGAAGACCAGATTTACAAAATCCTCCTCAGAGAGGTAGGGGGCACTTTGTAAAAGGGGCTATTTTATTTCTTGGTGCAAATGTATGTAAATTACTTTTTATTTCTGTGTGTAATGGTTATGAAATAATCTGAATGATTTGCTAAAGCAGGAGGTGAGGGTTGGTGTCAGGGAGAAGGCTGCCTTAAAGTAGTAACACGGCATTGTTGTCTTTAGGTCCACTGAGCCATAATGGCTCTTTTGGTCCATCCCCCATGAGTGGTGGAGAATGTTCCCCTTCTCCACCTTCTGCTACTCTTAATCAAAAAGATATGCCTAGAAACGGATTTAGTGAGCATTCACATGTTGCTTTATAGTAAACTGCTTCAAGGTTTTTTTTTTCCCCCTTTTGAATATCTAATGAAAACATTGAATTTGGGCCTGTACAATATATAGAAGATAATTTCTTACTTTATCTTAGTGAATGTTTTCTGGAAAATCTGTTCTAGAATAGAAAGCATTTTTTTCCCTGGAGGTCCCTGTATTGTTTTTTTCTTTTAAATTTTACACTGCGAAGTGTAAACCTTTATCTTTAAATTAAATCTCTATGGTGTTCTTTTCCCAAATATTATAAAAGTAGCCTTAAACTTTATGTAGCATACATATTTCCAACATGAAATACTGAATCTTATTTCAAATTCTAAATAGGACTGTAGTCTTGGTAAGATTGGAAGTCAGGTTATACAGACTAAAGAAAAGCCAGCCTACACATACTTTAAGTCTATAGCTTAAAGTTTAGGACCAGTACTTATTAATCTCCTGTTCTATCAACCCAAGGCAGTTCTTTATTTTACTTAAGTCTCTTCATAAATTGTGATTTACGTATTGGGCAACCCATTTAAAAAAATATTTTTAATTGTAGGTGGACATGATATCTTTATTTATTTTTTAAATGTGTGCTGAGAATCAAACCCAGTGCCTCACACATGCTAGGCAAACACTCTACAACTGAGCTATGACACCAACCCCTGGGCAACCCATTTTTCATGTTGCTTTCTAGTTATTGTTGAACCCTGACCTGTCCACCAGTGGTTTATTTCTTCTGAAAAATACATACAAGGGCTCTGATCTTTCTTTCCCAAGGTCAATGGATGGACCTTTACCTCGTACTGGTCTTCTGAGGCATCTGGGAAACCCGTTGCCTCTGGTAAAGGGACCAAGTAATTTCAAAGAATCTGTAATTGTGGATGGAGGATTTTTATTCTTTTCATGTTAGAATAGTCTGAATCCATTCTTTGATCTCTAACAGATTCAGGATGTGGTCCAGCTCACATGAACAGCAGCTCCAGAAGTTCTTCTCCAGCTAAGGTGACGAATGAGGGCAAGGTAAGTTCTGTAGTTACTGTGAATCATGTGGTCATGCAGGAACATGTAGCTTTCCTACAGTACTTGCTCTTTGCTTTATCCTTCTTTGTGTTCTATTTGTACTATCCCATTTGTTTTTTAAAAAGCAAACTGTTCCCCAAGAACCTGAGACCCCCTCAGTCTCCACCCTTACTTCTTTGACTGAGCATCCAGTTGGAGTAAGTACTTAGAGGTTGAGAACTGAATTGGGTTTTATTCTGTGCATTTATGGGAAGGATATTCAGAGCATGACACTGATCTTGTTTGCTTTAAACTGCATGCAATATTGAGCTTACTTTTCTCTTTAACTTGGGAATGTTGCTTAAGTGTGTACAACTATAATGAACTACAGAATGTGAAAAGTTATCACTCTAACTTTATATGGTGTTTTGTGTTGAATGTTCTAAGGCAAAGTAAATTCATTATAAATTATATAATTCATCATTTTTATTTTTGTTTGGAAGAATGTTATTTAAGAATTCCTCCATTTGTGCAAACCCTATTTTGAGTGATTTGAATTAGATTGGTATCAGATTTTCTGTGAAACAATGATCATCTGAAATGACCTCTTGAGCCAGTCCCAAGAAATGGTCTCATTTGTTCACATAAGTGTATTCTCTTGTAACTGTGTTGCTATTATATCTAGTAAGTCTTCTGCAGCTCTATAATAAAATAAATTTTTAATTGTTTAGTTTCAAACCCACTACTCATAGGAAATGATAAATAAATATCTCAAATGGTGTACAGTAAATGAAAGTAAATATTAAAGGCTTGTCTTCCTAATTTGTATATATAGCACTGTGATGGAAAATACTTCTCAAGTTCCAGTGTATATATATTCCAGGAATATACATCTCTGGAGAAATCTAAGGGCAGCTTAGATAAGACCCCAAACCCCTTTGTAGTAGAAAATTTAAAAGAGAGCAAAGACCCATTGTTAGAGAGGAATAGAGTTGGGAAAAAGCATGGCTTGGAGGCAAACCTGGGATTGAGTTCTTTAATATGCAGTGTGGCCTTCAACAAATTATGATATCCCATTTGCTTTTGTTCCCTCTTATTTAAAACAAGACAGTCTACTTAAAAGATCTCAGAGGTTGAATAATATATGAAAGACTTACTGAAGATATAGTAGAATAGTAGCTATTATTACATGAGTAGAGAATGGATTTTTCATTTTATTCTGTTCATTCTTAATATGGAAGTAATGAGCTATTGTGATAAAAGGGAAGTGATGGGGATGGGGGGACTCCCTTTGAAATAGATTGTAGTGAATACAGCATGACATACTGGTCAGAAATCACCTCTGTTAATAACCCCTGCCAGTCCTCTTGCCTTTCCCTTTCCTGTGCAGATATAATCAGTAACAAACTGCTCCCTCTTGTGGCATCCTTCCAACTTCTGTAAGCTGTCAGTGGGAATACACAGGAGGGGTGGGTAGAGTTTTGTTGCACTGATGGTGTTCTCTGGACAGGTTTTGGGTTTTAGCTTTTATAGGTATTGGTACTTTGTCTTAATACATAGGAATTTTAAAACTTTTAACTGCTTTCAAATCTTAAATTGCAGGTTCATATGGCTATGAAAGGGCCCCCTCCTTTCTCAGGGGTACCCTTCATGGGACCCCCGATGGGACGGCCTCCACCACCTCCCATTTGGTATGGACCGCCACTTCAGCTCGGTGGGCCTTTTGGGCCTCGGCCAATTCCTCCACCATTTGGTATGATGATCTGAACAGTAGTGATTGACTTATAAATCACATTCATCTTCCACTTCTATTGCTTGCTAAAACAGTTGGTTGCTATCTCAGGTCTTAACAATGAAAGGATAAAGCTGAGTACATTTTAACTTTTCCTCCAGTTTTCTGGGACATATGGGACACTACATAATCTTATACTGAGATAGGCAATAGCTATCTCTCATAGACAAGGATAAGGGGCTATATACAGAAAAGCCAGAAATATTACTTCTGCAGATGTTTGTTGAAAATCTGTTGATATGCACTGCAATAGATGGAAAGGTGGATGAGACGCATGCCATAACTTAAAATTTTGTCACAGATATGAAAATCCTATAACATAAAGTTTGTAATCACCCATAATGGAAGCATAAGCAGTAGGTTATAGAATATAGAAAAGGAAAAGTCAAACCCTCCTTAACTTGAAAAAAGTCAGAGGGAAGTGTTAAAGAGGATTTAACAGTTACCTAATAAATATTCCTGGTTTAATTAGGTGGCTGTGGAAGGCCTTTTCCAGGAGGGCATGCGTGCACCTTGATTCTGATGGCATGTGTAAAGTCCATGCTGAAATACTTCATGAATTTTTAATGGATACAGTAATAGATAGTGAGATTTCCTTTTATCAAAATTTCTTTGATGTAGTAAAGTTCTTATTTCATAATCTATCATCTTGTCATGGTAATACTTCCAAATATAAATGGAGCTCTTGTGAGATAGAAATAGTTCTGCAATTATATAGTAGGGAAAGAAAAAAGACAAGCCTGGAGCTAGGTAGAGCCATGTTAAATCCTTAATATGTTGCTTCATGGCTGGTTGGTCAAAGGCTATAACCTAAACTTGTTCCATCTCAGTTTGCCTCATCTGGCAAGTCAGGATGTTCACCAGCTGATGTTCTAGGCTTGGGAGAAATTAAAGACTATATTAACATACTTGAAATCACCCTAGTTCAGAAATTTCTGGTATTTACATAACTTCCTTTTTATTTTCCAGGTCCTGGTATGCGTCCACCAATAGGCTTCAGAGAATATGCACCAGGTGTTACACCTGGAAAATGGGATTTGCCTTTTGACCCTCGTGATTTTTTTCCAGGACCTGCACCAGCACCATTTAGATCTTTAGGCTCATTTGGCCCAAGAGAGTACTTCATTCCTGGTGCCCCATTACCACCTCCAACTCATGGTCCCCAAGACTATGGGCCACCACCTGCTGCAAAAGACTTAATGCCTTTAGGCTTTAAAAATGAAACTCCACCTAATTCTCAAGAGTAGTGAGGGCTGTTCACAGGCCTTAAAAACAGGGCCCATAAAATTAACCTCTGACACTTAGTCAGAGTTAAAGGATTATTGGCTTCAAAATATAAAAGTTTATTTTAAATGGTTTATGTTTTCAGAATGAAGCTGCCTTGGTGCAGTATACATTTTGAGCCAAAATATTTTCCCCCTAAATATCCCCCACTTAAGCTAGAGTATCCTTCCAATTTAAAAATGTGCAATAAGGAATACCTTTGTTTTAGTTAATGTAGCATATACAATTGCTAAATGATTTAGAATGTCATAATTATGGACATTTCCTGTGGAAATGCTTTAAGAACATGTATTTCCATTATTCTATTATTAGTGTATTCCAGTTGATAACAGAGAAATGGTGTTTTATAAGCTTGATTTTTTTTTCTCTTTCAATATCTGGTCGCAGAGACTGTTGGGCTAAAAATGTTTACTCAAAGATCATAAACATCATTTTCCTTCTTGCTGAAGTTCTTTGTTGTAATAGTTCATAAAAATTGTTTATTAATATTTCCCAAGTGTCTGTTGATTCATTGGATCGTCATGAGATTTTGTGCCATTGGGGAAGCATGTAAACACACTCTCAGAACTGAAGATAGTGACTTGGCAGCATATTCCCTGTTGCTCACTGTTAAGGAGGCTGGACCTTGGTCAACTGTGGACTTCTACAGAGGATTTCTTTTACTTGTGAGAAGTCTTGTGGCTCTATTTTTGTAGCACATTCATGTACTTTTTTCTAACCACTGTCCATGTGAGAATGCTTTTCTGAGAATGAGTTTACATTAGTAGCAAGAGCTACTGCTTTTGCCATTATTGCATTGTAACAGTAAAATATAAGGTGGTATGTTGTGTCTATAAAAAATAAGGAAATTTCTTTTTAAAAATGTACACAACACACTCTTCTCTTTCCCATACCTTCCCACTGATTTTCAAGGAATATGATAAAAAAAATTAGAAAAGTATAATCCTCTAAGAATGAATGAAACTCTAAGGCTTATAATGTCTTTACTCAGCAACTACGGGCTGAATTAAATTCTTTTTTTTGATAGATACTCAAACATATTTTATTTAAAAAACAATTAAAGCAAGTCCTGGATCTGTAACTACTGTCTTTAAAACAATGTTTCTAAGAACTAGCTCTCCAGAACTGTAATTTTAATTACGGCAATTTTAACAGTACATTTTAAGAGGTTTAAGATTTAAGTAAAATTATAAAAGCCTGATACTTTTGTTTACTGCTAGACCATATTCTTCCATTCTTTTAAATTCTAGAAAGTAATAGGATTGTTGAAACCTAGAACATAACATATCATTGTTTTTTTATGTCCCCTAAGTATTCTCAAAATAGGGGCAAAAGCTTCAGTGTGAAACAAAATCTCTGTGAAACAAAATCTCTAAACTACTGAAGATAACTCAGAGTAAAAATGAATTCTTCCTAAAGGACTCAAATTCTATCTACATAACCTCCATTTAATATTAGAAGCAGCAGCTGTGTGTAAGAGGAAAACCATATAATAGCTTATGCCATTTTTAACCATGTAAAATAAAATTTAAGTCACAAACACATTTTGAATGTATCTTTCAACCTCTACAGGACACAAGGCAATGCTGAAGTTACTTAACTTCTAATTTTAAAATAGCATTTAAATAAAGGTGATGTCAGCTAGGAAGATAGATTTTCAAGAAAAGGCAGATTTATTATTTTATTCAAAGCAACAGTAGTTTTCCCTCTAAAGCCTTTTTTGTATTTATTCTATTAGTAAGTTATAATGCATTCTACATAGTTTATCTGAGCAGTTCTGAACCCACCCATAGTTGCCTCTCCTTACATCCATCTGATTGATTGTACCACTTCTGTAGCAAAGCCCAAGGTAGCTGCCCATATACAGGTTGTGTAGAGAATACTGTCCCTTGATTCAAGTATACTTTTGTATCTCAAAAGTTTTAGAAGTTCTCTCCAGCAAGTTGTGTTTGAATTTAGTTACTAAAATCATTTCATTTGTGAAGCAGTAGTGTTTCAACCTGAAAGTATTATTGCTATAGTTGTAATTATTGTCCAGTAACTCATCTCCTCCCACACTAGAAAGTAAATTTAAACAACTAATTTGTGAGATACAGATTGCTTTGTGTTAACTGCTTCAAGATAAAATCACCTTTTTGGGGGGGGGAGGTTTGGTCATTCAGGTCTGAATTAAAGCTAAGCTGATGACAATGTTCAATTTAAGTTTGTTTAATGCTGATGAAAGACATTCATACAAAGCATCCTCTTTTTTTTTTTTCATATAACCCCATTCTTTGGTGGAAGCTGGGGTTGTGGCTCAGTGGTAGAGTACTTGCCTAGCACAGGCAAGGCCCTGGGTTTAATCCTCAGCACCACATAAATAAATAGAGGTTAAAAAAAGCATTCTTATGTGAAGGATGCTAAATGTTTCTTCATATAAATTATCACTTTGAGGGGCTGGGGTGGGGTTGCATGTGAGGCACTGGGTTTGATCCTCAGCACCACATATAAATATAAAGGTACTGTGTCCATCTACAACCAAAAAAAAAAGGTTTGTTTTTTTTTAAATTATCACTTTGATATACATGTTTTATAGTATGAGAGAACAGAAAGAACAATGTATCCATTTTGCTACATTTTAATAGCATATTTTAAGGGAGCAACATCAAACATCAGTAACATCAAACAAAAAGGTACTGAGTACTCCACAGGGTACAGAGTGCTGCCAAGCACCTTGGAAAGTATACATGACATGGAGAAGATGAGGCCCTTCTCTTGAGAAGTTTACAGTCTGGAAATTTTGACTACTCAGAGTTTCAGTTGAGTGAACATTTTATTAAGGCAAATTCTTCATTTCCTAGAACTACTGTAGACTGAACTATTTTTGCACTTGTGAAATTAACCCAATCCAGATGAAAGAAAAGACTAAATTTGGTTGATAATTCTTTCAGGCTCATATAGTTTTATGAGTCTAGTAAACAAAACTGACCTAACAGACAACTGAAAAATTAAAGACTAGATCTCTTGAAGTGCAAGGGCTAAAACAACTGTTATTTGTTTTAAAAAGCAAACAGATGGTATGATTAGGGTTTACACTAGTTTAAAAATAGGCCAAGTATTGCATTCCCTTCATGCATTGTTCATTTAAAATAGTGAATATTAAAATACGTGGGTTCTACATGTAACCCACAAAAAAGCTCCTCACAAATCTTTATGTTCTGTGTATCAAATATGCACCTTGTGTACTATGAAAGTTTTATTTATGTCTCATCAAGTTAAAAGTAATGTAAATAGTAAAATTATAATAAGCTAATGACTTGCATATTTTTATATGAATGTCAATATATCTAAATAGGAAATAAATGGCAGTCATATCTACCTATATTAAAAAAATATATATCTTTTCAGATTTTTCATACTCATCACTTTATAAAGACAAGGTATGCAGGTTTTAAGGTTTCACAATCAGTTGTCAGAAAAACAGCAGTTGTTCCTAAAGTATCTCATTAGCATCTGACTCAATTTTTTAGATGACATGATTTAGAAGACGTAAACCCACCCCAAAATTTGTAATTATTCTGAGAGAGATGGTTTTAATGTTAACCCTAGAATCATTAATGTTAACCCTAGAAACAATAGCAATGTGATGTAGAACAACTAATCAACATGACTAAAAATGTGCTCACTTTCAGAAAAACAATCTGGTCATCTGGAAAAAAAAATCACAGCTACAATCTGGGGAACACTCCCATATAGGATATTGATCTGATCAAGGCACACTATTTCTAAGTAGAACTATCAGATGAGGGTGAATTTAGGTCAGCTCTAAGGAACAGCCTATAAGACAGACCATAACTGATCCAATTTCCTTTCAAAGCAATCTGGTACTATCCTACCCACTTCAATTCAAAAGTTTGAAGTTAATTCAAATCAAAAGACCATATTGGAGCAAAAGTGAGCAAATGTGTAAATCCTAGCACATTCTTATTGCTGTATTAAGTTTGAAGATGAGCATACCTACCACAGCAGTATTGTTCCAGGAAGCAGGGTAGGAACAGTGGTAAATTAGGAAACAGACTATTAATTGCACAATTAATAGGAAAGTAAAAACAAGTTTCAAAATCTACAATAAAACTGTATCCAAAGGAGTCATAACAATGAGGTGCTAGACTTTAGTTCTGTGGTACAGCTTTGCAATGGACTCACTGGCCTATAGGTATGGCTCACTTCCTGCCTCCTGAAGGATGAATATGCTACACAGAGCTATGATGGTTTCTACTGAGTGGTAAAATTCACAGAAATTAGACACTACTCATGTCAGAATCATTTCTTGTGCAAAGTTTGATGTAGATGAAGATAAAGTGGTTTCTTGGTCAATAACTGCAATTTCTTTTAAAGTCAGTGGGTTTCTTGTATCTGTCACCACAATAGATTTAAAATACTTTGATGATTGATCTACTCCAATGTTACATTCTCGATAAGAGGGACTAAGAAGAAACATGAACTAGTAACCATTAGAAAAGTATGAATCCTATATGTATATCACTTACAGTTCTATTACAGTTGGCCCAGGTTTAATCTCATCCATCTCCATGAAAGCAAAACATTTGGTGCTGGTAAACCTTTTTGTAAGCTTGTAGTGTTTGAATTCAAAGAAGATAGCTGCACCTAAGGAATTAAAACAAACAACATAAGCCAGAGACCACACATTTCTTATGTGTCACCAGAAGCCTATGATTTTACAAAGTAACATGTCAAACAGTCTGATGACACAACTGTTGATAACTCACTGTGGCTGTCACTCCAAGCTCTGGTACTAGCATGTCTGAGTGACATTTCTCCATATCATTTAATTCTACAAAGTACAACAAAATTGTATAGCAAGAATGTAAGTTATGTGCACAGGTAGAATCATAAACTACCAAAGAATATAAAATATTAAATACCACAAGAAAAACAGAAGTTACTTAAGTATCAGCAGTACCTATAAAAATGGTTTCAATAAGCACCTATATTAGATAGAATAGAAATTTAAGAGTTCCTTTAAAAAAAATTCTACCTTATATCATTTCTCTCCCTCCTGAAACAACCACGCCCAGATTGTCCTTTCCATATTCTTACAAACTAACTGCCAGTTATAGTATCTTTTTACCCAATGCATCTTATTGAAAGAAAAAAAATAATTTAACTGTTAGAAAGTAATCATTAGGTTCCTAAAAGGACTTAAGGTAATTATTAGGGAACCTGCTTCCTTAACTCTGTATTATGAGAAAAACTTCCCTATCAAATAATATTTAACCACATTATTACACAACTAGATAATGCAACTGCTAATTCTCATATTTTAAAAAAATTGATTTGACTTTAAGTCAATATTCATAACTATGTGACATAAGATCTTGTGTTAAGTACACTATGAACACAAACCCAGATAAGTACTGTGTCCTTAAGAAGTCAGTAACTGATAATTACAAACCTTTGGTTAATTTTTCAATATGCTTCTGGAGCTCAATGTCCACATTAAAATGAACATATGTATCTTCTTTTCTTGAAGCCACAGGAGTATCTTGCACAGGAGTTAAATCTATGCCATTCAGATCTGGAGAAAAGTTTCTGCTTATGAGCATTCACATATACAGACGGAAAATATAGAAACTGCAAAGGTTACAGTTCCTAAAGAGGCATGGAAAGAGCTGAGAGGAGATTCTCAGGTTAAGAGATTCCTATTTAGTGTGAGCAAGTATGTGACAGTTGTTGAAGTTCATGGGGTATGTGGAGAGAAATGAATATAGACTGGATAGGAGACCTCATGAAGGGGACAAGGAAGCCTTTACATGGCCAAGTGGACAAAACTTGATCTTCATAGTAAAGTGGTAAAAAGAACAAACATGTTTTTCTTAGGGAATAGCCCACTATATTTTTCTATGCAAAAAAAAAATCTGGAGTATTTAATTTGCCACATGGAGCTCTGCCACCAATTTCTAACTTTGATCAAGTATGACTTATTTAGAAAAGCCTTTAAACCTAACCTTATCATAATTTCCCTGTTAAGAACCAAAAATGGATGAGAACAGCCAACAAAAAACCTTTTGTTAATGAATAATTTTTCATATATATAAATTCTGGTTATACTGTTTACAACATACCCTGAATTTACAACAACCAGATGGTACGTTATATATAGTTTTAATTTTCTGGTTTTTAAAATCTCAGTTTAGTCAAATGCAACATGGACTCATTTAATAACTCCTCAGTGTTTATGTGTTATTCATTTATGTGTCTCAAAAAGCTCAAAAACAATTTAGTACATTTAATAATTAAAAAATATTTACATAAAAATATTTCAGTTTAACATATGCAAAGGTAATTTAACATTTACAACATCATTAAATATTTTTGTGTTTTAAGTATACTTTCTGAATGAGTATGCAGTTTTACAAATGGCCTATGAAACAATGTAAATATTTTCCAGTATACTATATATTTGATAACTGGTAACATCGGAATTTAAAAGTGTACCAGTATTAGTGCTGTGGATTCTGTTCTTTAAATAAATGTTTTTCTTTGTGGTCAATTGATAAAAGTTCCTCCATTTAATTTCAGCACCAATCTGTTCCTTTGGTGCAAAATTATAGATTAAAATAAGCCGTTTGTACTAACTATAGTTATTTCTGTAAAATGGTATAATTTATTCCTTAATCACATCATCATCCCACGGGATTGCTTTCAGGGCATGGATGTTATGGACGCACCCTACTTCCCTGTCCCCTGATTTTCATCTGCCTCTGTAGGACTCACCTAAGTAGATACCTCAGTAGCACAGGAAGAAGAAGGGGTTGAAGCAGGAGAGATGGGAAAAGAGGACATGGGGCTTTGTGGAGAGAAATGAATATAGACTGGGTAGGAGAAGGTGAGGGGTGCTATTGTTAATCTACATCCTGAAGGCTGTAGCTGCTTTTAAGGACAATGTGTATGTTTAGTCTGCACGTTAGATGGAATCTGAAGAGCAAAAATCTATACAAACTCAAAAGCAAAAGTGAGTGTATAAGTAGGAAATATTTTTTTAAGTCTTTCGAACTATGTTCTGTTATGATCTCTTCTAGGATTTTGCCTCATTATAGAATGCATTAAAGTAAGTTGTCACATATACAAGATCATCCCCTGTCAAAAACTTTGTCCCATATGAGAAAAAACATAATGCAATTTGCCAGTTATTTACCCTTTACACTAACTGTAATATAGGGATCGATGCACTGTCCAGCGTCTTTCAGACCAATTTTCTCAATCCTGATAGTGAGTAATGTCATTCCCGGTTCTGATGGCAACCTTGGTAATAAAGTACCTGGCAACAGAGAAACCTCAATAAAAGTTAGCTCCACCAATAATGCAGAGTAAATACTTTGACAAACAGAAGATATAGCCTACCTCTTAGGAACTAGCTAGGCATTATGTATTTTTATTTCCAAAATTCATGAACATCTGATGTTATACTTTTTTAGAAAAATATTTAAATTTACACATAATATATCTGCATTTCCCACCCATACAATCACCTTTAAGCAGAAATAATAATTTCTATAATAATAGTATATAGTATGTATAATAAAAGTATGTTAAAAACATCACTTGAGGAAGCCCAATGATACATAATAGTATAATATGCTCACATAATATTTATATTCAATATGTACTTCTATATTATATTCAGCATCTTAATATGAAGTGGTAGAACAAAGACAAGAAAAGCTTTTAAAATACTTGTTATTCTGTTCTATAGTCTGAGACATTTAATTAACAGTTGATCAATACATTCTTCTCTTTAGTTACTCCTAATAAAGAAAATAATTTACAATTTGATATTTATGTTTTAATTTAACTATATAGTCTAACTTCTATTCTTCATTCTATTTTGTATGATTTATTCCCTCAGAAATTAGTACTATACAGACTGACATATAAAATGGCCATTTGTATAACTGAACATTTTTTCCAAAACCAACTAAAATTTTTAAAACTAAAACCCACCAGAACAACATGACAACATTCACCCACCAAGAACATATGAAGGAAGAAATCAACTGTTCAGTATGTTCCCTTTTTTGAAACTACCAATAGAGAACAGATGCAAATAAGCTGATTTTAATCAAGTATGTATACAGAACCTCAAAATACACTTAACAAAAGATTTTGGTTGATGTTTTTCAAGTTTCTATTCAACAATGTGTTATGCTACTTTTAATGATGAGTTATTTGAAATACATGAAGTAATCAACACACTACATTTGAAAATACACATTTGATTGATGGCAAATGTGGCTTGAGGAAATTTTGGGAGGTGATGGGAATGTTCTGAACTTGTATAGTGATGGCAGATGCAAAACTCTATAGAGGTGTCAAAAATCGATGAATTTTATACTTACAGAAGGGAAATGTTATGAAATGCAAATTGTACCTCAACAGTGCTGTTAAAAATGTATTACTTTCTAATTTAAACAAATATGAAGACAATACAGACAAATGCAATAATAGGAAGGCCTGGAGGCTGCATTCCACTGTTGCATTAACAAACCTAAATGGGCTCAGGCTGATATCATTAAATATATACATAATACCTTTTATGCATGTTCTTTGATTGACAAGTGAAGGTACTTTTAGAAGAGGGGCTTGTACCTGGACATCTGGGATGAACTTCAGAAAGTTAAGAAACACTTCTGAAATTTTATGAAAAATGTGAATATGTATACATTTATATTTATATATATACATACATATTCATATGTATGTATATCATATATGAATTTTTCTGCAGAAAAGTTCATTCTATTATGTAGTACATGGCTGTATAAATATGCTACAGTTTATGTACACATTCTTGTGTTGATAGACATTTGAATTACTTCAAGTGTTTGGATATAGTTAACAGGCTATTATAAATACTCTTCTAACATCTTCTAGTGCCCATAAGCACCCATTTCTGAAACAGGGGAATCACTAAGTCACCTGGCATGTTACCTCCATACCTACTATGTAATGACAATCCATTTCCCAAGGTGGTTGTGCCAACTTTTATTCCTAGCCCAAGTGCAGTAGTGTTCCCATTGCTCCACATCCTCACTAGGTACTGTTTTCTCAGATTCTTCATGTTAGCCAATTTTGGTATAAAGAGATCAATCATTTTAATTTGCATTCCTCTGAAGATTAATAAGGTTGAGCACCTTTTAGAATAAATCAAATGTATGATTTCCTCTTTTCTGAAGTGTGTTCAATTATTTTGCTCGATTTTCTATTGAGATGTCTATCTTATTGAGCTGTAGGAGGTCTCTATTATTTTGCTGGACAAATGTTTTACAAATAGCTTCTTAGTAGTTTTCCTTTATAAAGACTTTTTGTTGAAGTAGAGCATATACATTTTAAAATGCACAAATTGTTAGTACAGTTTGCTGAACTTCCACAAAGTGAATACACCTGTATAACTAGTATCAGATCTAGGAAAGATATGATCAGCCTCCTGGGAATGTCCTTCCCCCCACCCTATCCAATTCACTCTTCCAAAAGATATTATTATATTACTGCTAGTAATATTCAAATTTCTTAATATCTTCCTTTACAATCAGTGCTTTTTATGTCATATTTAAGAAAACTTACCCCACTCCAAAATCATAAAGGTATTATCTTGAAAGCATAGTTTTGCCATTCACACTTAATTCTATATGTCACATAGAATTATTGACTACGGTGTATAGTAGGAGCTTTAATTTTATTCAATTTCACATAAATACTCAATTGTCTCAGCACTACTCATTAAAAAGACTGACATTTTCCACCACTGATCTGCAGTCCCACCTCAATCATAAATCATGTGGCAATCACTTTCTGAGTTTTCTATTCTGTCTTACCGGACTGTTTATCCTCTTACCACTAATACAGTATCTTAATTCTATAGGTGTATAAAAGGTCCAGGAACTGCAATAAAAATTCAGATGAGTTTCAGAAAGAGTCTATCTTTATAAACTGCTTCTTCTAATTTATGAACTAGTATATATCTTTACATTTTAAAAATCATAACAATTATTTAATAGAATTTTATTTGACCTAAAAGCCTTCAGAAAAAAAGACCTACAGATCCAGGGAAAACTCCTGTTTTTTTGTTTATGTTCCATGAAGAATGTATGGCCATGTAGAAATGACTGGAAAAGGGGGTGTGAGCTAATGGTAAAAGGCTGCCAGGGTCCCAGCAAGCCCTGTCTGGTCAGATTCTTCTTGGCCTCTCTGTATAGCTTTGTTTCCTTCTGGACCTAAGGCAGGTCCTGTCTGGAATGAGGGTTTGTAAGGGAGGGGTAAGGGAGGGTAGGGGGACAGTAAGGGAATAGCAGGGAGGGAAGGAAAGAGAAAGAGAAAGAGAGAAAGAGCGCTTTCTAGGTTTTATGACTGGCTTTGGGAGAGAAGGGTGAATGGAAAGGAGGGCAGGAGGAGAGCAGAGGCTTTGCTGCTGAGGTTGCTTTTGGGATTCCAATCTCCTTCAGTTAGAAGTTCTCAGCAGGCAAAAACCTCACCCTTTGGGCTATCATATTCTGATCTGACCCTAACCACCTTCCCCCTCTCTCTCTCCCTCCTCCTCCCTTTCTCCTTTTAAGAAGGGAATGTGTAGATCTTTCCATCTTCTAAGATCTTCTTTGATTTCTCTCTTTAGGGTTCTGTAGTTTTCATTGTATAGATCTTTGACTTCTTTCATTGATTCTCAAGTATCATTTTTTTGAGGTTATTGTGAATGGAGTAGTTTTCCTCATTTTCTTCTCAGAGGCTTTGTCACTGATATACAGAAATGCCTTTGATTTATGGGTATTGATTTATATCCTGCTCCTTTGCTGAATTCATTTACTATTTCTGGAAAGATCGACCTTGCTCTTGGATAGGCAGAATTAATATTATCAAAATGACCATACTACCAAAAGTGCTATATAGATTTAATGCAATTCCAATCAAAATTTCAATGGCATTCCTCATAGAAATAGAAAAAGCAATCATGAAATTCATCTGGAAAAATAAGAGACCAAGAATAGCTAAAGAAATCCTTAGCAGGAAGAGTGAAGCAGGGAGTATTGCTATATGAGACCTTAAACTATACTACACAGAAATAGTAACAAAAACAGCATGGTTTCAGCACTAAAACAGACTGGTAGGACAATGGTACAGAATAGAGGACACAGAGACTAACCCACAAAATTACAATCATCTTATTTTAGACAAAGGTGCCAAAAACATGCACTGGAGAAAAGATAGCATTTTCAACAAATGGTGCTGGGAAAACTGGAAATCCATATGCAACAAAATGAAATTAAACTCATAACTCTCACCATGCACAAAAACTTAACTCAAAATGGATCAAGGACCTAGGAATTAAGCCAGAGACTCTTCGTCTAATAGAAGAAAAAAGTAGGCCCTAAACTTCATCATGTGGGTTAGACCACAACTTCCTTAATAAGACCCCTATGGCACAAGAATTAAAACCAGGAATCAATAAATGGGATGGATTCAAACTAAAAAGTTTTTTTGTCAACAAAAGAAAACAATCCGTGAGGTGAACAGAGAGCCTACATCCTGGGAGAAAATTTTTACCCCTCACACATCAGATAGAGCACTAATCTCTAGGGTATAGAAAGAACTCAAAAGCTAAGCACTGAAAAAACAAGTAACCCAATCAAAAAATGGGCCAAGGACTTGAACAAACACTTCTCAGAAGAGGATATACAATCAATCAACAAATATATGAAAAAATTTTCAACATCTCTAGCAATCAGAGAAATGCAAATCAAAACTAAGATACAACTCCAGTCAGAATGGCAGCTATTATGAAGACAAACAACAATAAGTATTGGAGAGGATGTGGGGAAAAAGGCACACTCATACATTGCTGGTGGGACTGCAAATTGGTGCAGCCAATCTGGAAAGCAGTATGGAGATTCTTTGAAAATCTGGGAATGGAACCACCATTTGACCAAGCTATTCCTCTCCTTGGACTATACCCAAAGGACTTAAAAACAACATACTACAGGGACACAGCCACATCAATGTTTATAGCAGCACAATTCACAATAGCTAAACTGTGGAGCCAACCTACATGCCCTTAAGTGGATGAATGGATTTTAAAAAATGTGGCATATATACACTATGAACGTTTTTAAAAGAGAATAAAATCATGGCATTTGCAGGTAAATGGATGGCATTGGAGAAGATAATGCTAAGTGAAGTTAGTCAATCCCCCCAAAACAAATGCCAAATGTTTTCTCTGATATAAGGAGGCTGACTCATAATAGGGTAGGGAGGAGGAGCATGGGATGAATAGATGGATTCTAGATAGGGAAGAGGGGAGTGAGGGAAAGAAAGGAGGCAGGGGATTAGCCTCCTAATGAATGTGATGGACATCATTATCCAAAGAACATGTCTGAAGACACAAATTGGGTGTCAACCTACTTTATATAGAGAGATACGAAAAATTGTGGTATATATGTGTAATAAGAATTGTAATGCAAAAAAAAAACCAAGTACATGAATAACGTGAATTGGCGTGAACATACTTTATACAAAGATAAAAAAAATTGTGCTCTATATGTGTAATAAGAATTGTCCATTGTCGTGTATTAAAAAAAATAAAATCAATAAAAGAAAAAGAAGGGAATGGGGAGTGGGTAGGGAAAAACTGTGGAATGAACCCGAACTAACTTTCCAATGCACATATGTGAATATACAATAATGAAACTCATCATTTTGAATATCTATAAGATACTAATTTTAAAAAATGTAAATAAATAGATCAGTAAAGTGGATGAAAGGGAACAGTGGGAGGGAGGATGAGGAGGGTGAAGGGACTGAATTGGAGCAAATTATATTCCATGCATTTATAATTAGTCCAAATGAATCTAATGTCAAGAATAACTATTATGAACAAATGAAAAAAAGAATAATGACTTCACTGTTTTTATAAAATGCATTCTCATAAACAATTCAATTGAGAGAAATGAAAAAAAGTAAAAGAGAATGTATAATTCAACATCTCACAAACCATAACAATTATTAAGTCACTCTTCCATCTTTTTCTCTAATTTCAAGATGGCTCCAGTTTCATTTTCTTTTGATATTCTTTTATTTTTTCAACAAAGGTTTATTTTCTACATAAAATTCTTATATTTCTTTTGTTGAATTTATAATAAGGTCCTTGATATTATTTAATACTACTATAAATATTATAATAGTTCATTTTCTAAGCAACTATTACTTGTTTGAGATAGAATTGATTTGTCTGTACAGATTTTATATCCAGGAACTGCATTATCTTATTAATGAGTTATGAATAGGTTTTTGCATATATTCTCTATATATTCATAAATATGCAAATAAAGAACATCCCCCCTTTTATATTTCATTTTCTTGTCCTAGTGCAGTAGCTTCCAAAACAATGCTGATGAAAAGAAGTAATAGATAATCTTGTTTTGTTCAAATTTATCATTAAATGATTTTGGGCTGTAAATGTCATGTAGCCATGTTTTATCAAGTTAAGGATGTTTTTCTGTTCTTTGCCAAGAATTGTTTAAAATCAAGGCTGTATTTCAAATTTAACTGAAAACTTTTTCTGCATTGTTGACAACTTTATGAAATCTTTCCCCTTAATCTGCTAATGTGAACTACCTTGATAAATTCTGCTAACAATAATTTGAAAAATCACTCATTAGTTCAGGGAGATTTTCTGAATTATTTTCCACAGCATCCTATGTTTATTCAGTCACTCTTCATTTGGCAGTTACATTATTTCTAACTTTTTATCATTATAAAAAACACCTAAACAGAGAATCTTGTGTATGTGCATATGTTTTCCCCTCTTTTTCCTGTATTTTGGGGGTGCATCTTCAGAATAAATTCTCAGGAATGGGATTGCTAAGGAAAAAATATGTACTTATATGTTGTTAGAGAATGCTCAATTCCCCTCCAAAGGAACTGCACCATTTTTCTATTCCCACCAGTGATTAATAAGTATCTATTTCCCCTAAGACTCTCCAACAGTAGCTTTAATTTATGTTTTTATTAAAAATAAAGTTGAGTATCTTTTTATATGTTTAACGGGTATTTTTAAAATGTGTGTGTGTGTGTTTGTGTGTGTGTGTGTGTGTGCATGCTCACATGCTTGCTCATATTGTCTGTTCCTCTCATGTATTCTGCTTTGGTTATTACAATTAACATTTTTCTTTATACATTAAGAATGTTGGGTTGGGATGTAGCTCAGTGGCAAAGTGTCTGCCTTGCATTTGCAAAATCCTGGAATCGAACCCCAGTTCTAAAAAAGACAAAAGAGAACCCACCCCACCCCACCCCCAAAAACCCCCAAGAATGTTACCTCTTTTATGTATTACCTCTTTACTACCTGTTTTGACATTCAAAAGATGATTGCTTTACAACTTTCAAAGTCTTTTTGATGTTAAGATTATTTTTTGCCAAGTTGATATTAAACTTGTTGTTACTTTGGGGTGAGTCAATTTTATAAGCTGTCATTATCTAGATCTTTCAGTTGAAATGGTAGGGCTGATGCTATATTCCTTACCAACAATCTTTTTGCCTGAGACTACACAGTAAGGTTTAATGTAATTATTATGCTTCAGATAATTTAATATGGAGGCAGTGATTTCAAGTCTGAATTTCTTGTTTAATTCAAGGTAGAATGTCAAACATTGTGTTCCATAATTAAGGAAGCTGACTGTAATTAAGATCATAGATTACATAGAAAGGTGCCTATTTAAGGTGTTTCAGAATGCTCTATGATGTGCTCTCTCTACATGGTCAACTCTTACATACTCAGTGAGTCCTAAATCTGGCCAGATTTATTGAACTCCCTCAGCCCTTCTTTTTTGCCAACCTACGACATTGGTGCACATCTCTAATCATAATCATGTGCTTTTGGCTCTGTCTTGCTGACTACACAATAAGCATCCTGAAAGGTGTGGGAACTGTTCCTTTTGTGGTATGCACAAGGAATAAACAGATCTTTGTTGAAGAAATATTTTATTGAATGAATAACTGAATTTCCAGTTCTAGAGGTTATCATGCTCTAGTAAACAAATGGCTAGAGAATCTATATCAATGAGTGAAGAAATAATAAACATAAAAGAAGATCAAATACTAGAATAATACCATACCATCTATAGCTCCCAGGTAGATGAAAAAGGGTGCATGTTTTTGCATCAAAGATAGAACCATGATAGTTGTAAATTGAGCCAATGCATTAAAAGGAAGATTTCTAAGTGAAGAATTAACATATCCAATTATATAGTGTAATATGAGAACAAGTCAACTACATTCATAAAATTCGAAGACTAACAAGGATAAGAAAGAAATCACTACACACAATCCAGTGTAAACTGTGCTATTCCAGCTAGATCATCTGCTCTCAGATCTAGAGCAAAGATCAGAAGAAATGTTCTTCCAAATGGAACTGCTATGTAAATAAGAAATAGCTAACACTTGTGAGTATTTGTGTTGTGCTACATACTATCCTACTCCTCTCATCTAATTCTCACAACAATAGTTTAGTTCTATTTTTCAGAGGTGAAAAGTGAGGCATAGAAAAACAAATTATCCATAATCACACAGCAGTTTGGCTACAGAGTCCATGCTTTTAACCATCATGTCTCATTTTAATATTTTTATTTTAATTGTCCCTAAAGCCTTAAAAGGAACTGCAGGAGAACCTCCCCATCTCAAGCTTCTGCAAAGTTCCTTTTGCCATGTAAACATAACAGTCACAGGTTCCCAGGATTAGAATATAGACATTTTTTTGAGGCCACTATTTGTGCCTCATACTTTTAAATATGGAAAACTCTAAATGGCTACAGCTGTCCAAACCAAGTTTTCAATAACATCCCAGGGATGTTATTGAGCTGTCACTAAGAACTCCCAAGTAAGGGATTGATTAAAAAATAGTAACATTTGAACTTTGTACACTGAGCAGTGCACATTCACAGGAATGGACAGAGACTGAGTAGCCCAGATAGCAATATGATAGGTCTTTAACACTCATATAGCAGTGAGCAGCAGGACTGTGTTCATTTGGTTAATTCCACTTTCAGTTTTTACTGCAAGACAAAGGAAGCCATTGGTAGCTGGTGAGCCCCAAGTTATACTGAACACAGAAAGCACGTCTTTTTCTGACTTATCTGCCCCCAACCACCTCTTATGCACCAACCAGAGTAAGCATGCTCTCACTGGTGTCAAAAAGAGTTGGAAGGAATTACTGAATTCAGTGTGATTTTCTGTGAGAGGAAGATTCTAAGCCTAAACCTAAAGACAACTCTGATAAAATAATGACAATGAATTGGAAGGTTTGGAACCATTTTACCACACTACTGTAACAGGGGATACCAAAAAGTCCATCTTGTTGATGGAAACTGTTTATTAACAGGTGGTACTTGGGTAAAAACTTAAGTTGCTCTATTTCATTGTGCTTCATCTGTGGAAAACAATTTATGAAGGTAGCTATGGATCCCCCAAATGGCTGTTTGTTAAACATAGACAAGTTTGCTTAAGAATGTTTTAAAAACTGTGTAAAAACATCTGACCTAGCCAAGAATGTTACAGCCACTGCCACTGTGGAGAGGAAAGGGAATTGTGCAAGTAAGGCCTCTGCCTCTGCTGGGCACCCAACAGCACTGACACAGACCCAGCAATGAAACACCACTGTACCTGCAACAGGTACAGAAAAACAATGGGAGAACATCTGAAGCCCCTCACCCCCCCGCCCATAACTTCTTTGTTCCAAGAGGGTGCTGAGAAAAATGAAGGTCTAAGTATCAAGTAGGATGGCCTCACATTCAATAGTCTCTGTGTAGCCATAGAGATCATGGAGAATCAGACAATAAAAGGACCACCAACCCGAGGATGAGTCTGGAGTGACATGGATATGAAGGTCAGTGGGATCCTTAAGGCCCTGTCCTCACATGCAGAAGAGGAAGTCATTCTTTTCTTTCAACTTTTTATTTTTGCTTTTTAAAAATTTCTATTGTTTATATCTCATATCATACCATAAGGACAATTTCTAGTCCAAAATTGGAAATGGCATGACAGTCTTTGTTCCAAAATAGTACATTATTGTCTAGGTAAGAACATTAAAAGAGGAAAATTACCAAAGATTATATTTTTTTAAAACACTGATTTGAATTTGCTTTTTACATGATATTGTACAAATGTTTGTCACAGGCATTTACTTCAATAAGAGGTGAGTCAGTCTTCATTTTGCCTTGGTGCTTGGTGAATTAAATGTCATGAATAAGGAGTATAAAATTTGTTGTCCATACTTTTAGGACAGAGATGGACCTGATATCTAAAATGTAAACTAAGCATTATCATATGTGTGATTATATATTTATGTCTTCTTTGTTTTAGATTTATCATACTTGCAATTAAATTCAGATGTTTGATACTACCAATTCAATGTCTGTCACACACATTTTTTAAGTGCACATTTCTTTGTAATTTTAAAATCCAATAAAAAGGATATATATAAAATAATATTTTCTATTATTTTGGGATAATTTTAACATAATTTAAAATAATGGTATTGTCAAATCATTATTTGGTCATAACATTTTGTAAATGGCACAAAACATGAAATGGGTCTTAAAAATCTAGCAAGAGAAAAATTTTGCAATTTATACTGCACATCTGCAATTTGTACACACATACAAATTGTGTGAAAATATGAAAACACATGCACAATTTCTTTTGGTTGGTAACTGATTAGTAGTTGAGGAACTGCTCCAACCTTTCAAGATAAAGAGTAAAATCATAAGAAGTTTATTCACTTTGAAATTATATTAAAAGTTTGATAAAAATCTTAGGGGTCATTAGCATTCAAACAATAATATTTCTAGGTCTGTCAAAAATTATACTTTATTAAAGTTGTTTGTATATAGGTTATATGAGTATATTCTTGTTTTTATTTTCTTTATTGACTGGTACTAGAAATATGTATTTTTCTGTGTTCAGAAATATGTGATTTGGATAATGGCTGAATTCTTAAGTGTCACCATCATATCTGGAAAAAAATAATAAATACTCTCACAAAACCTAAGATGAATCAGTGGGTATATGCTTCATACACAGATGCCATTTAGCATGCAAGGAAGAGTTACTACAGGTGTTGGGTTAAAATTTGAGTGGCCAGAGGACTTTCAAGAAAAAGCAGGCCTGGGGCTGGGGATGTGGCTCAAGCGGTAGCATGCTCGCCTGGCATGCCTACGGCCCGGGTTCGATCCTCAGCACCACATACAAACAAAGATGTTGTGTCCGCCAATAACTGAAAAATAAATATTAAAATTCTCTCTCTCTCCTCTCTCACTCTCTCTTTTAAAAAAAAGAAAGAAAAAGCAGGCCAGATGTTGCTTAGAGCCTTGATGAAGAGCCTACTCAATAGACATTTCCTATGAACCAATTTCTGCAAAGCTCTGGAGAAAACCTTTTGACTTCAAGTGACAAGATTCGTGGATTAAAAAACAAAACAAACAAAACAAAACAAACTGAGCCAGACATAGTGCTGCATGCCTGTAATCCCAACAACTTGGCAAGTTAAGGCAAGAGAGGCCAGCGTGGGCAACTTAGCAAAACCCTGTTTCAAAATAAAAAAATAAATCAAAGAGCTGGGGATGTAGCTAGGTGGTAGAGCATCCCTGACTTCAATCCCCAGTACTACAAACAAACATGTAGAAACAAATTATAAAAAAGAAATCTTTCAAAACTGCTTGAGAGTAATAGAATATTAATAAGCCTTAAAACTATTGAAAAACAGCTAGGAGAACTACCAGTTAACATTGAATGGTATTTTCCTTTCCTTTCAATATAAGTACATGACTGGATGAGGGACTCTGGCTCTGACTGTTTGGCTCAGTCTGAGAATTTGAGACTTTGAGAGAAAGGATGTGCTCGGAGAGCCAGAGTCTATCTGCACACTTTGGTGGTATTTACTGTTTAACCCTAAATATATTCTGAAATTCTGTGAAATAAGGATGCCCTAATATTCATGGAACAGCAATGAATATTTTGTTGCAGTTTTCAACTTCCTATATGCATGGGTAAGAAAAAAACTGCACTTTAGCTGAAAATGAAATACATATTTGCTTAACTCTCAAGTTCAACTCAGAATTGAATATTTATGCAGGAAAGAAACAAGTACAGGTTTGATATTAAAGAAGTTAAATTCACTCTTCATTTTGAGTTTCAAAAAAACATTTTTTGTACATATCTAAGACTATATAAAAGATGAATAACCAATACAAATTTAGAATAATGTTGAGATTGCTAGGCTTATGTTTAGGTCACTCAGAAACGTTTTTTTAAATTTTGTCTAAAATTGTGACATGGCTATTTGTGCATGTGGTACTAGGAAATGAATGTAGGGCTTCACACATGTGAGGCAAGCACCCTACCACTGAGCTACATCCCTAGTTCTTTCTATTTTGAGACAAAGTTGCCCCCACTGGCCTCAAACTTGCAATCCTCCTGCCTCAATTTCTCAAGTAGCTAGGATTATAAGCATATAATCCTGGCCAGCTATTTTTTTTTAAATTTGTATTACTTTGGTTTATTATTTAGAAGCTTTAATATTCAACATGATAAATAAATTTTCAGGTAATAAATAATAGGTTATAAATTTTTATCCTCTATTTAAATGAAATCTACTGAGATTACCTTAAGAAAATTAAACTACTATTTGGACTTAAGCCAGTTAGTGTTTAAAGCAGTACAAAAAAGTTACTGTCTTATGAGAATTGAAGGCTTTGAAAATGATAATAATGTCAAAGAAAGGTTCAACAATTTTTTATTCTTTTCAAGAAAGGTTGGATAAAAATCCATTTTTGATTTTAAATGGGAATAAACTACTCTTGATCATACCATATTCATATATTATACTTTATCTCATTAGCTTAACAGTAGTAGTGTTTACCATGTGTGTTTGTCAAAACTTATAAAGCTGTACATTAAAAAAGATGCCTTTTATATATGTAAGGGACACCTTAATAAATCTTTTTTTAAAAAGATCACAATAAGCTAGATGCTATAGCACAAGCCTGGAATCCAGGTGACTTGGGAGGCTGAGGCAGGAGGATCCCAAGTTTAAGACTAATCTCAGCAACTAAGTGAGGCCCTAAGCAACTAAGTGAAATCCTGTCTCAAAATAAAAAATAAAAAGGGCTGAGAATGTGGCTCACTGGTAAAGTACCCCTGTGTTAAATCCTCAGTACCAAAAAAAAAAAGTACAACAAACTTACAATTATATAAATTACATAAAATAAAGGTAATAAAAATGTTATAATTCTTAGAAGCACCCTGCCATGATAATGTAGACACAACAGCCTTATCACGAATGAAATCTTGGATGTCCACAGTATAACAATTTTTTCCCATTCTACAATTAAGTTAAAGGTCAAATTGTCCTTCAATGACATTTTCAATTTTATAATGACACAGGCCCTGGAAAATATGATCAAAAATCAAATATAGCCAATTGAACTATATGTACTCTTTCTTACTTTGAGGAAAATAATTCATGGAATAGAAAGGTTTAGTTAGCTTTCTGTATCTCTGAAATAAAATACCAAAATGCTATATCAGAATAAAAAAAATCTAATTACTTTGGGCTTAATCTTTCATAGCAAATAGACTTAATTTACAGAGTTTCTTTTCAACTCAGCAACCTGAACCCCATAAAGACCTGTCCATTTCATGACTTACATCATCTGCTTTAAGGATCTTGTTTGCTACAGAAGTATAACTAGTGAACAAATAACCAAACCCAGAAATTTATAGAACTGGAATCTATTTCAATTACAGCATGTGGTTTGAAAAGGAAATAAAAAATGCAGAAAAATTTTAGCAAATTTATTTACCTCATCATCTCAGCAATCTTGAATTTCCTACAAATATAACAAGTAAAATATAGCTCTTTATTCATAAAGACAAGCAGATTGGAAATAATTACCTTGTACCAAAGAAACACTAACAATAACATTTTATAGTGATTGTAATTTTTCTAATAATCCTATGGTGTAGGACTGTTAGCATCATTTATAGGTGATAATGAAAATACAGTAGCCACCACTACCCCAGCAAATGAAAAGTATAATGCCAAATGATTTGTATGTGGTGCCTAATTTTCATTGTAACCCTATGAATTAGACATTGTCAACATCTCCTTTTATAAAGAATTAAGTACAGTCACTTAACTACTGATTGGCAGATGTTAGACTCAAAAGTGCAGGTATCTTATTGGTCTAAGCCTATACTGTTTATATTTCAAACGTCTTCTACCAAAGAGTATTTAAATTACTGGAATATGACTTTAATTATGAAGTTTTCTGGATGATATGTATATTATATTTAATTATACCATAAAGCATAGAGTCTTTTAAAAAAATGCATCACAATAGTACAGTGCTATTTCTACACTTCCAAAAATGAACTAATTCATCAGAAGTAAAAACTGTGCACTGTATAAGAACAGAAGAAAGTATAGAAGTAGAAGAGGCAAATAATTTACTCAGGGTGCTTGACTAGGGTATTTTACAACCTTGTCAAGATCTTCCAAAAATAAAAAGGACTTGCTATGTATTCTTTATTTCCCTGTTAAGGGCAACTGTTTAGTATCTATTCCTCCAGGTCCAGGTTTCACAATCATATATGATTATTTAAAGAACAGCTAGATATATAAAGAAAAGAATTAACATAGCAAACAGTTACTCTTGAAAGCCTACTTACAATGTTGGTCTATGGCTAGCATCTGGGAACCTGGATTTCAGCAGGATTCCCATCATGCCCTGTTAAGAAGATCACTGTGCCTAAACCGTCCATGCAAACAATATGGTTTGTGCTGAACACTTGCTTTCTTCCTGGAGTCTGTAGTTTTGGTTCATGCTAACCCCAATAAGTGTCTTCTGCACTGAATCTCTACAGTGCTTCCCCAATAGACAATATTTTTTCATTTCACAGGTGTGAAAGAATGTTGAGAGAATCAAATACATATTTGACTCTGCTGGGAGAGGACTCTTAGAAGTTTGGTTTCCTCTGGAATTTGCCTGTGTGCCTTTACCCTTTGCTGATTTTGTTCTTGTGTTTTCTTGTTGTAATGACTCAGAATACAACTGTGAGTACAGCTATATGCTGAGTCCTGTGGGTATTCCTAGCCAATCACTAAACATGGGATGTTTTGAGGATCCCTGACACAAATAGTAAGATACTTTCACAATAAACCGATAGCTACCGCTAACAGAATGGCCATGATAATTTGCTTAAGATTGGCAAACCTGGAGATGTTTTACCCGCCACTAACAAGTACAAAAGTAAGTTCCAAACACCTGACCTTGAATTATATAATGTACATTTTTTGTACCCACCAGGCACTCTAGCAGGAAAAGAATTAGGAGACCCTGCTCCAGCACCACCTTCTTCTTCATCTTCTTCAAATTCCAAATGCTCTTCCTCACCAGGGGCTAAAATTCTCCTATATAAAAAAGGACAGAAAAATTAGTGAGCTACTCCACTTAATACACCAGCTAACCCTCATAGCCACTAACTTCCCAGATAAGATGCTGATTATTAGGTTGATGTTGATATAAATGTCAATGTCAATCATCTCATTGCTACCAGTCATATCACCAATACCAAATTTGATAGGGAAAAAATACAGAAATATTTGAAAAACAGGCATAAAATAGATAATAAAATCAGAAGACAAAATATGGATGCTTATTTATTTACCTTAATGGGCTAGGCTGAACATCAAATGGAAATTCTTTATTATATGTGAGAATATTTTTTAGGACTAGAATAAAGACATAGACAAACATTAGTCTTATATCTTAGTCTTACATGTTATGTAAGTCTTATATATTAGTTAGTCTTATATGTTATATCTTAAATTGATACTTTTAATCATATTTTATAGTGTATTAAGCACACATTAATATATGTATTTTAAATTCCGAGCTTCACTATCATTTTAAGACTCTGCAATTGACTACTGAGTGTCTTAGCAAAATAAAAATGTCCATAGTGGACTGCAGGTACCAGTATTTTCAGAGTACTGTAAGATCTCCAAGGAAAGTCTCAGAGCCCTCATAGAAAATGAACCATAAAATAGTTCTCCAATGTACAAGGTCCTAGGTGATATGGGGTACCAGTGAAAGAGAATACCTCTTCTCCTGAAGTATTTTAATTAAAAGATTGATACTGAAGATGACTAATTAAAGAGAAATAGATAATCACATCTTATTCTTTATCCTAAATAGATTTCCCTCAATACTTATCACACTGGTAAGGTTTGTAGCAGCAAGGTTATAATTCCAATATTCCTTTTATGATGAAATTTATTGTATATGTGTGCACACATATATACATGTATATATATATATGTGTGTTTGTGTATATATATATATATATATATATATATATATATATTTACACGTGTGTACACACACATACACATACACACACACACACAGCAGACTTTCTCCTCAGGGAAGTCATCAAACAACATAATGCTATCACTTCTTGTGTCCTGGTTGATTACTTTCTGGCATGTAAGCCTACAGACAGATGTTCTACAATTCTATCTGTATCTGGAAAAGTATTTTATGAAATTTATTGTTTCATTTCCCAATTTATGGGTTCCTAGTGACTACCTGCAATTATTTTAAGGTGAATATTTAGCATTATTAATTGGGCAACCCATGGTTTTTACTCTAATTACTCAGACTTTAATTTTGGAGTCTTGCAGATTTCAGTTAAAAGGAGTATGGCATATTGGGTTCCTAAATAAGGAAATTCAAAAAGAACAGGTTGTAATTACATTACTTATTCCAATAGGAGTCAATCATACAGTGAGAAAGAAGTTGGAAACTTGTACCCAGATTCTCATTACTCACTCTTATTCTCTCTCCCTTTAGCTCTTCTTCATCCTTTATCTCTTTCTTCTTCTCAACAAATGCATACCGAGTACTCACAATGTTCCAATCACTGTTTTAGGTGCTAAAGATACACAGTAATCAAGAACTCATATTTGGACCTTAGACCTTACTAAGGAAAAGTAAACAA
This sequence comes from Ictidomys tridecemlineatus, assembly GCF_052094955.1. Lineage (NCBI taxonomy): Eukaryota > Metazoa > Chordata > Mammalia > Rodentia > Sciuridae > Ictidomys > Ictidomys tridecemlineatus. Next base: position 257,604 of record NW_027521507.1, read on the forward strand.
TAAATATGCCAACAAATAAACAAGATAATGTAAGATGTGATTAGTGGTATGAAGGATACAAGCAGGATGCTGTGTAAAAGCAGAGAGAACCTGGTAGAGTAGCTAAGGTAGACAGGGTGCCTTTCAAAACTAAACTGTAAGAAGACATTTGAGCCAAGACCTGAGATGAGAGGAATCATTCATAAGTGGCTCTAGCATAAGGCTTCCCAGGTATTAAAGAACAGGCTGGAGCAACAACAAAGGTTCCAAGTAGGAAACAGTTTGCCTTATTCAAGGCACAGAAAGGACTGTGGGAACTTAAGTCTGACAAGCAAAGGGGAAGCAGCAGGAGATCAAAGTAGAAGGTTTAAACCAAAACCTAGCCCTACAATTACAACAATAACTTGAACATTTACATAAATACTCTAATCTCCCAGTTCTAAAATGAGAATGCTACTTCCTTTACAGGCTATTGAGAGAATTACAGCCTAAATAAATGTATACAAAATGGCAAGGGAAAATCTAAAATGGACATTCACTCTCTCCATGACCTTTTTGATCTAGTTGACTAGAATCCTAATATTTCTTATCTCACTAAGAAGTACTGTTTATTTTTTAATACAAGAACATCTTTTCTATACTTCTGCATGATCATTGTTACTAAACTATTAAATCAACTCAATATTAATAAGTAATATTAATAAATATTGATCACTTACACAACAATGGAATAGATACCAAGAATGGGGAGCAGGTAACAAAAAGATCATGTCTCACTCATACCAGAAACAAACACACAGAAATGATCATATTTTAATAAGAGTTTAATGAAATGAGCAAAAAAAAATCAACCATTAAAAATGTATATAACAATAATTTTTAAAAGCTGATCCTGTTATGGTGGCATGTGTCTGTAATCCCAGGTACCAAAAGCCTGAGTCAGGAGGACTAGAAGTTCATCTGCCTAAGCAATGTAGGGAGACCCTGTCTCAAAATAAAAATAAAACAATAAAAGGGCTGGGGTTGTAGTTCAGTGGTAGAGTGCTTGCCTTGCACATGTGGCAATGGGTTCAATCCTTAGCACTACATGAAATGAATAAATAAAATAAAGGTATAGTGTCCATCTACAACTAAAAATGTTTTAAAAATAAAAAATAAAAAGGACTGGAAATATAGCTCAGTGGTAGAGCACCCCTGGGTTCAATCCCCAGTATGTCAAAAACAAACAAAAAAGTTGAAAAATATCTTGGTTATTAAGAATATCTTGGCTGAGTGTGGTAGTGCACACCTGTAATCCCAGAGGCTTAGGAGGATTAAGAATTCAAAGCCAGCCTCAGCAAAAGTGAGGCATAAGCAACTCAGTGAGACCCTGTCTCTAAATAAAATACAAAATAGGGCTGGGGATGTGGCTCAGTGGTTATCTTGCATTTGTATTGTGACAGAATAATTAAATAGTATTTTCATTTCTTTGGTATCAAAGCTCTGAAGAGGAAGTATTTGCTTTAGAATAATAGCTTTGTTATATTATTTTTACAAGTTAAAGTACTATGAAACATTTAATTTATGTGAATAGCTTTAGAACAAATTTAAATAGCTTTAAAACAAATTCTGTTTTACTTTCTACAACTGTATTATAGGTTTACATTTTCAACAACTATGGAATAACAGATTCTATTGTTCTTTTAAAATAGCTTAAACTTTACATAGAGTTTTCTTTCTACCAATACTAGCAATGATGTCTTAGGAGGAATTGAGGAGGAGCTTGAATTTTACAAAAGACATTATCATAAGTATGAAGCATTGGCTGATTTGGTAGGACTTACACACTTTGGATCACTACATGGCAGACATCTGATGCTACTCCACCATGGAAAATTCAGCACTCCCAGCCTTTCTCTTGGAGCACAGACCTACCAACCTCCTGAAGCTAACCCTCAAAAGATGACACACAGGCAAATATCAAAATGCATTTTGCTTTTGGTGACTGACGTGTTTCATTTTCGTGGTAGGAAAATGGGCAGCTGCCTCAATTTTGAAAGGTTATTTTTTAAATTATAGGAAAAGATTCCTTCAAAACATTCAAATCTATTTAACTCAACACAATCTTGCCAAGTTCATACTACACTTAAAGCATTCAATAGGCTCTGGGGTGGGGGAAGAGTTCATTCAAATCTCTTTGAGGACTAAAACAAATACAAGTGAAAATAACACATGTGAGAATCTGACAATGGATAGTTAAAATGATTCTATACAGGAGAGGAGGCAGAGTTTAATTTTGCCTCTATAGAGACAGCAGAGAAAGCTTTCAGGGAGAGGTGGGATTTCTGTGAAGCCTTGAAGGGTGGCTTAACAGAAGGGAATTTTGCAGGGTGGTGGTGGGGAGATATGCTTGAGTAAGCAGCAGTACATTACTGCAATTAACATAAGAAAAAATGGCTCAGACTTTCACAATCATAGTTTTAGTATTTTCAGCAGAATTTAAAAGATTTCAAAATGTTCAAGTAAAGAATACATCAGCCTAATAAACCAGCCAAGAGCTAGTGATGTAGCTCAGTGGTAGAGGATTTGCCTTATATGGGAAATGCCCCGGGTTCGATCCCCAGCACCACACACACGCATTAAATTTAAAAAAAAAAAAACTTTTTTTAAAAGAAAGGAAACCAGTTAAGTTCAACATATTAAAAGTTAGAATTCACTATTTTCCTTAGAAGAGGCTTAACATTTTAAAAAGAAAGCTTGAATAAGTATACTTAATCTGAAATATTACTAAATACCAATTTGTAGAAAATATTTAATTCCAACTCAATAATTAACTCACAACAAGTGCCCTGCTTGGATAAATTCCAAATTACAGAGTCTACCCTACTGAAATACAGAATACTCACTTATGTTTCTTTGAGAAGCAACAGCAAATTAAAATCATCTAAAAAGATAACTATCAAGAAGGGAAAAGTACAAATGAAAAACATTATATAAAGTATAATAAAGTGAATCTCCAAAATACTCTTTCCATTTCTATTCCAAATCTTTTTTAAAAAGCCAAAAAAGTAATAGATTTTAACCTGATCTTCGACTAATACATGGGTCAATAATTTCTTAGGAATTTGAACTGGAGAGCTGTACTTAGGAATGATGTAGTACAGCACCACTACAGGTATTACTAACAGCATAGTGAAAGAACCAATCCAGGTGACCCTAAAACTCATTGCTGGGATTTACAAGCTAGTGTCGGTGTTGTCCTTAGCAGAATGTTACTGAGAGGATTCGAGTGCTTAGCATATAGATGCTATTCTAAAAAAAAAAGGCAATTAATGAAAGATCTTGTGAGGCAATAGAAGTACTTGAGTATGCTCAGAGAAAGAGAAGAGATAATAAATATATGAAATAAACATCCACAGTCTTTACGGCCACTTTGTGTATCTATAAGATTCTTAAATTTTGTTTGGAAACAAACAACTAATAGGAAATAGTGACTGAATAAGAAGCCAAAATCCTAATAATTTTTATCATAAAAAACTGAGGGCTGGTGACATAGTTTATGGTAAAGCACTTGTCTAACATGCCCAAAGCCCTTAGTTCAATCCCCTGCATCATCTCTCTCTCTCTCTCTCTCTCTCTCTCTCTCTCACACACACACACACACACACACACTCACACAAACATAATTTTCAGTAGAACCACCATATAAACAACTGTTGCAATCTTTTATTTAAAGCCATCAATGTGTTTTTCTCAAAATAATCTTATATGTAGCCAGTCATAAAAGATCATATATCATATGAGTCCATTTAAATAAAATGTCTACAATAGGACAATTTATAGACAGAAATCAAACTAATGGTTTCATAGGGCTGGGAATTGGAAGGGATTTTAGGGGGATGGCAAGAAGTGAATGACTGCTCATAGGAATAGGGTTTCTTCTTGTGGTGATGAAAATGTCCTAAAATTGATTGTGGTGATGTCTGCATAACTCTTCCAATTTACTAAAAAAATTGAGTGATACGTTAAATTGGTGAATTGTGCTTTATATAAATTATATCTCAATCTTATACAAAGTATTTATTAATGCTTTTGAGAAATAAAGTTTTAGGTACAAAAAACCCCCAAAATTTGTGAGAAATATTACATTGATTAGTATCCTTATATACATTGGATATAGGCATAAGAACTATTTCTGAATATAAGTTGTGTCTCTTATAACATCTCCAACTCTTATGATCTAGGGCTGGAGATGTAGCTCAGTGGTGAAATACTTGCCTAGCATGTGTGAGGTCATGGGTTTGATCCCCAGAACCACAAAGAAAACAAAACTTTATGATCTGGATTACATAAAGAAACCAAAACTATTAAAATGACAGAATTCTTGCCATATTCAGAAGAATGGTGTTCTGAAGAAATGAAATATGATCATCTAAAACTGTGGAAAAGCCACCAGAATCACAACAAATCTGCTATGCATTCCTTTGTTGTTGTCTGTTGTTGTTGTTAACTTCTCTTTTCCAACCCAAACAACAGAAAATCAGATCCCCTTCAGTATACTCTGAGAATCCTTTTTCTATCCTGGATCTGCAATACAATCACATTTCAGCTATCTCAATAATATATGTCTTTGTTAGAATTGCTATAATGAATTAGATATTGGCAGTTTGTGGAATTTATAGGAACATTCTATTTAGTTCTTTTTTTGGCAGGGGGTACTGGGATTAAACTCAGGGGCACTTGACCACTGAGCCACATCCCCAGCCCTATTTTGTATTTTATTTAGAGAGAGGGTCTCACTAAGTTGCTTAGTGCCTTGCTTTGCTAGGGTTGGCTTTGAATTTGATATCCTTCTGCCTCAGCCTCCCGAGCGGCTGTGATTACAGGCATGCGCCACTGTGCAAGGCTCTCTTTAGTTCTTAAATTAATATTTTATCTCTTACTCAAAGCATGTTTACATTAAAAGGATTGCACTAGTGTGAACTGAGATACACTGACAAATGTTCTGAGATTTAGGCCCTGCTCAGTTACTGGAGATTGAAGTGAAACAGGACAAACAAATCATTTCATTTCTTTCCTCAATAGAGAATGTGATCACAAGTCTGAGACTCCTTTCTGTTTGAAAATGCTTTGATTTTATGATTCCCTACTTAAAAATCTTACTTAGTTGGATAAATAAAATCTACTATTCCCTAGTCACATAAATGCACTGAGATGTGCAATCTTATCTCAATAAAAAAAGAGTACAGGAGCTGGGTTATAGTTCAGTTGGCAGAGCATTTGCCTTGCATGTGTGAGGTACTGGATTCGATCCTCAACACCACATAAAAACAAACAAATAAAATAAAGGTATTGTACCTGTCTACAACTAAAAAAGTTTTTTTAAAAAGGCTACATTAACTTACATTCATTCAGTTATTCACACTGTGCCTTTGCCCATACTGCAGACAGTTCTAAGAGAGCAATCATTTGAAACAGCAGAAAGGCTTTATTTGGGAATATCCTAACCAACAAGATAACTGAAGGAATTGTTTACTTTTTAAAATTTTGAAGAAGGGAAAAAAATGGAGACAACAAAAAAACACTTTGTAATGCATTCCCAACATTCAGACTGTAGTTTTCAATAACATGTAATGTGAATGGGCATTAATGACTGTAACCTTATATTCTCTACTGGACTCTACTGAAAATGTTTATCAAAATAATTATAATCTTATTAAAGCCATTATGACAAATTAAAGGTTAATTTGGATATTTAGATGAAGTACAACATATATATTCTATAATAAAGATTAAATCCAAATGGTAATTAAAAATACAAATATTGTAGGAATTTTAAAAGCACCAAAAAATAAGAGAAATAAATCCAATCACTTTCTGTGCTAAACAATCTTAATATTCACAACAGATAAAACTCTCTTCCTAAAAAAATATCACTAAAAAATATAAAACAAAACTTACTTGGTTCTAGCTTCTTCAGGTCCTCCAGTTTAAATTCTTCCTGGGACTGTGTGGACTAAATTTAAAATATGCATATTATATCTTTTCATTACAAAGATTTCACTGCACCCCATGTCTTTTAAATGGCAAGAATAAAATATTTAAAATAAATATATTTCTTGTTTTAAAGGTAGAAAATAAAAAGTTCCAAACTGATTTTTGGAATATTCAAGCTAATAGAAACAGAAAAAATTAGAATCATATCGTTTATTTCTACCGTTTACAAAGTATGAACTAAATCATTTAAGTGTGAGTTCAACTGATCAATTCCAATTGTTATAAAACCCTTCTGAGATAATATTGCTTTGGGCATGAATGTCTAATATCTTATCAGAACAATTTAGAATAATTCATTTAAAAAAATCCATTTATCTGTAAAGCTGCACTTCGCAATTCCAAGCATGTTGCAATTTTGCCTATGGTTTTCTGTAGGAAAAAAAATGCTATAAATCCCAAGATAATTTTAACTGTCAGTTACTAAAATCAAGAATTTTTATTTATAAGAGATCTATAGGGACTGGGATTTTAGCTCAGTGGTTGAACACTTGCCTCACATGTGTGAGGCACTGGGCTCAATCCTCAGTACCACATAAAAAAAATAAATAAAACAAAGATATAGTGTCCATCTACAATTTAAAAAATTTACAAAAGAGATCTATACTTCTTTAAATAAATTATTATTCCTTTTCTAGCACCTTGCAGATTTTAGAGAAGAGAATCAGAAGACAAAGGGCTGAGAAGTGGGAGAGAGATGAGTATATATTCTCTTCTAAACTAATATGCCACAACCAATTCTAAATCAAGTTTGGTTTGGTGATAGGTCTAGATATGATTTAATTATATATAATTTAATCATATATTATTTTAATTATATATAATTTAATTATATATAATTTAATTAGATATGGTCTGCAGTTACACCTGGCAGCCAGAAATGCCTCCTGGGCAGGTATTATAAATAATATGTTCCTCAGAAATCAGGCTTCCAGGAAAGGAGGAGGTACAGACCACTTCACAGGTAGAGGTCACTGGAGTTTTAGGAAGGAAAGACCTTTTAAAGTCACTTAAGAGTTCTCTAATCTCTCATTTCTTATATAAGGAAAACCAGGCCCCAGAGCCAAAGCCAGGATGCAAGACTTAAGTCTTCTGACTCTAGGTCTCAGCTCTCTCCCCTAGGTCCTGCAGCCTCCTGGATCTTTTGGAGTACAAGATCTGGGGGTCTTTATAACCAAAGACAAGCTGGACAGCTATAAATTAAAGAATCAATAGCATTATCAACAACAACTCTAGTCTCAGAATAATAAAGAAAATGAAGAAAAAGTTAATTTTTTCCTCATCACTTAACAAGGTTCATTTTTTGATATTAACCTGTTTGTTTTGTAATTTTAAAATGTTTTAGGAGGTCAAAAGACTTTAATCTCAGGCCATGTGGTTCACAGGTTCTACTCCTGAGCAACAAATGCTGGAGAAATCTAACTAATTGAAGGCAAATAGGTGACTAAAATATGGGATCATTAAAACTTTTTTACATTTTTTATTGTCTTCATATTCATAACATACTTCATTAACTATTAATTTATGTACCTGGATATCTAAGATTCTATTCATCAAGATTTAGATATTTTAAGTCTTAATTCAATGATGCCAGCTGATCACTTCCTAATCAGTTCCTAGATAGATTTCACAAATCTTACAGAAGTGGGATAGTGTATAGTCTTTGTTCCTTTCCTTAAGCATATCAGCTATTTCCTTTGTGATAATTATTTTCCAGGACTAACATCCTAAGTCTCTTAAATCTATTGTGGATATTAGCACTTACTAAGGAAAAACGAAAAACACCCTTTTAAATTGTAGTAACATAATTTTTTTTAAGTAGATTTTAAATATTTTAAAAATACAAATATATTTGGGCAAGAAATACAGCTAACCCTCTGGGGGCTTTTTCTCCCCAAACTCCTGGAACTAAGAATCAATAAACACAGGCCTATGGATTAAAAACTTACTTAAGTTTAATTAAAAAGTTATGCAAAAAATTACTCCCATTTCCCCTTGTGCAAAAAAAGAAAAGTATTAATAAGACTGAATTAGGTCACCAGGGTTTTCACACTGCCTTTTCTTAAGAGATGAGGAAAAGGGGGATAGTAGAGGATAGGAAAGGTAGCAGAATACAACAGTTACTAATAGGGCATTATGTAAAATTGTGGCTGTGTAACCAATGTGATTCTGCAATCTGTATTTGGGGTAAAAATGGGAGTTCATAACCCACTTGAATCTAATGTATGAAATATGAAATGTCAAGAGCTTTGTAATGTTTTGAACAACCAATAATAAATAAATAAATAAATAAATAAATAAAAATAAAATAAAATTTATTCAAAAAAAAGAGATGAAGAAAAGACTAACACATATTTTTCACTATCTACAAGATTAAAAATTGACTTAACACTACTTACTCTGAGCCAGGAGAAAATGGGTGTTGTTTCCTCCCATTTCTTCTCTTCTTTTAGAATAAGTTACTTTAAAGTATCCCCTTTTACATAATCTCTATCAGGAATCAACTTGACATACAAAAATTTTAATTCAAGGAAGAAAGAACAGTAGTGAAACATTTTGCAATCTTATATGTTTATTTAGCTGACAGATCTGTATGCCAAGTTCTTGACTTGACCTAATTTTTTTTCCATTTGTTTTTTGGTTTTGGGGGTTTTGTGTGTGTTTTCCTTTTTGGTTTGAGAGGTGATACATAAAGAGTTATGAAAATTCAGAGTTAAGCATTGAGGTGGAATGCACTTATTCCCAATCCTTCTGTTTTTCCAAGTGACTCGGAACAAACTCCAGTCTATGGGTTACCCATGCTTTTCAACTAAAGTGTGGATGACTTCCGTTAGAGTTAAATAAGGCCTAAATAGTTAAGAAAAGAAATTCATTAAGTGATAAGTTATATATCTGTATAAATGTTCACTTAATGTTAGGCAAAGCATGATCAATCTGATTTTTTTTACTTAAATATAACAGTTTTTTGTTTATTTTTCTGCTTAATGGACTCAAGAGCAATTTCATTTGGAATTGAATATATCTAGATATTATTTGATGGTACCTTTTGCTCTTCTGTGAATTCAGAATTGTTGTGTTGAGCTTGGGCCTCTTTTTGTAGATGTCTTGCTAATCTGTAAGAAAACATTTTTTTTTAAGGACTGAAAGCAAACTATCTCAACTGCAACAAAGTAAAACAAATTAAATCTCTTAAAAACAATAAAGTACATAATACTTCGTTCTGTTTTTGAAGTAATTCCACATTTTCAAGGCAAATCTACATTACCCTGAGAATCAAACTTTTTACAAAAAAAAGTTTGTACAAAATAATGATGCAATAAGATACTTTTCATACCATTTCACTGGGACAAATTTCAGAATCTTAAAGCTGAAAAGAATCTCAAAAAGCACATAATTCAACTTTCTTTATTATGCACTAATTTCTTCTATAAACAACCAATAAATAGTTTTCTAGATTCTACTTTAACACTTCCAGTGAGCACCGATAAGAGTATCAACCATAGATACGTTATCATTCTATCATAATTAATTTCCCAATAAGATTTGCCCAAATCCAAATTACAGCCATGACAATAACTCCATCAAAATATGCTTTTGAAACATTTTTAATGGAAAATAAAGAAAAGCCGTCCACCAATCAAAAACAGAAAATACTGCTTGCCCAGTTATCATCATATCTAAAAATGGCAGGTAGGCCTTGAGTGAGTTTTCCAGGATGAATTTATGATGCTAGTCCAAGCTCAACAGTGAAGATCCAAAGCTATTTCTGAGACAGTAAAAGGCAAAAATTTACTCTTATGAAGAAAGAGGGGGAAAAAAGACCAATTTTAGACACAGTATTTGATTAGACATGTTTCTAAACAAGATATAAAAATGGCCAATAAACACATGAAAAGATATTCAGTATCATTAGACATCAGGGAAATGCATATCAGAATCATAAAATAATTACTTAGCACCCATGCAGATGGATATAATTTAAAAAAAAAGAGAGAGATGAAGAAAATAATAGGTGTAGGGAGAGTACGGAAAAAACTGGAACCCTCATGCATTGCTGATGGGAATGTAAATTGGTGCCAGCCGTTGTGGAAAAGTTTAATATAGTTAAATACAGAGGAACTGTATGCTCCATCAACTCCTAGATGGATATATCCAAAAAACTAAAAATAAATGTTCGCACAAAGCACATGTACACAAATGTTTATAGCAGCATTATTTGTAATAATCAAAAAGTCATACAACCAAATTGTCCATCAATTAATGGATGAACAAAACGTGGTACATATATTCAGTAGAATATTATTCGGTCATAAAGAGGAATGAAACTCAGATAATATGCTAGCTACAGTATGAATGAACTTCAAAAAGATTATGCTATATAAAAGAAGTCAGATGTAAATGGTCATGTTATATGATTCCATTTACATGAAATGTCCAGGAAAGGTAAATTCATAGAGAAAGAAAGCAGATGAGTGGTTGCCAGGATATGGAGAAATTTAGAATGATTGACACAGGTATGAAGTTTCTTCTGGGAGTAGGAGAAATTTTTAGGAATTACAATAGTGATGGTTATAACACACTGTGAATACATTAAAGACCACTTCACTGTACACATTAAAATAGTGAGTTTTATGGTATATGCTAAAAAAATGCAAGAAAAAAGCTAGCAAAAGATTTTGAAAATAAGATTGCTATTTTGGTTGAGGTATAGGAGTAGGAATGGCAGCAAGTGCTAGCTAGAAAAAGGCAATTAAAAAAGAGAGTTCATCACAGTTCCAAAAAACAAGTACTAGATAAGAGTTCTACTCTATGCAATCATATCCTTAAAGATCAAGTAGTATTCTCAATGGTCTCTATCCTCTTTATGAAAAGTCTGCATCCTTTATCATTAAGCAATAAATTCTTACAAGAAATCTTAACATTTGCTAAGATAGCTCCACCATGTTACTTAGTCAAATTTTCATCCATTTACTTACTTGCTTCCAAAGCTGGAAACCACACAATATATTTTCCTAAAATGTCATTCACTTACTCACAGTCTCACAGTTTTATGAATTCTTATGCAGGAGAAGGTACAAATAAATATGGCCCATTGTCCTTTTTCTGGATTTGCTTTCTTTTTTTTAAACTCTTGCTGACCTATGTGGACTCTTAAAGGAATTCATGGTCTATACACCCTTAGCAATGTCAACTATACATCCCTGAGTTCAGGGAAGTTATAGTGTAATAGTTTCTTTATTTGAATATTTCTACATATAATTTGCTTAGTGTGGCTATCAACCTAAGCAGGATTCTTTTTTTTCTTTAAATAGTTTTGTTTTGTTATTTTTTTAGTTGTAGTTGGAGCCAATACCTTTTATTTTATGTATTTATTCTATGTGGTGCTGAGGATGGAACCCAGTGCCTTGCACATGCTAGGCAAGTACTCTACCAATAAGCCCAAGCTCCAGCCCCAGCCCCTAAGCAGGATTTTTGTCAGGAAAAAAAAAGTATAGCTTTCAACTCCTGTTTAAATACTAATAATCAGGGCTGGGGTTGTGGCTCAGTGGTAGAGTGCTCGCCTGGCATGCACAAGGCACTGGGTTCGATCCTCAGCACCACATAAATGTAAAGAACACCTACAACTCAATAGGTAAGAGATAATTCAATTTAAAAAATAGGTAAAAGATTTGAACAGACATTTCACAAACAAGATTTACAGAGGGAAAAATAAGCATATGAAAAGACATTCAACATTATTAGACATTAGAAAAATGTAAATTAAACCTATAGTTAAGTATACTGATAATAGCTACAATCAAAAAAATAATAATAAATGCTGCTATACAGAGAAACAGAAAACCCCTTCATACTGCTGGTAGAGATATAAAATGGTACACCCAATTTGGAAAATTTGACAGCTACTGTAAAAAGTTACAAACTGAACATATGACTCAGCAATTCTACTTATAGGTATTTATTCAAGAGAAATGAAGAATGTGTCCACATAAAATATTGACATGAATGTTCAATGCAGTTTTATTGATAATAACCAAAATTCAAATGTCAACCAACTAATGAGTGAATAGGCACATAAAACATGAGACAGCCATACAATGTAATACTGTAAATTCACCAATAAAAAGGAATAAAATCATAATACATGCTAACCCTAACCCTAACCCTAACCCCCAACACTAACCCAAAACCCTAAACCCTAACCCTAACCCAACCCTAACCCTAACCCCAACCCCTAACCCTAAACTCTAAACCCTACCCTCACCCTAATCCTAACCCTAAACCCCAAACCCTAACCCCAACCCCAACCCTAAACCTTAACCCCCTAACCCTAACCCCCTAACCCTAACCACCCCAACCCCAACCCCAATTCTAACCCTCACCCTAACAACCCTAACCCTAACCCTAACAACCCTAACCCTAACTACCCTAACCCTAACCCTAACCCTAACCCAACCCAACCCTAACCCTAACAACCCTCACCCTAACAACCCTAACCCTAACCCTAACAACCCTAACCCTAACTACCCTAACCCTAACCCTAACCCTAACCCAACCTAACCCTAACCCTAAATGCCTATTCTGTCTCTAGAAGCAGGTTTCTGCTCTCAAGGTTCTTGAGACAAGTTTTACTTATATAATTAACCAGAGAAGAAAATAAGGCTATGTATAATGAAATGCTGAATTAGCTAAATGAACACAAATGAAGTAAATTCAGAGTTAGGACAGGATCCAGGCTTGAAAAAAATTGGCTATTTGCAGAGATAGAATGTGGATAAATAGGTACCTTAAGATAAACAATAAAGCTGGGCCTGGTGGTATACACCTGTAATTCCAGTAGCTTGGGAGGCTGAATCAGGAGGATCATGAGTTCAAAATCAGCCTCAGCAAAAGCAAGGTGCTAAGCAACTCAGTGAGACCCTATCTCTAAATAAAATATAAAAAAGGATGGGGATGTGGCTTAGTGGTTGAGTGCCCCTGAGTTCAATCCCTGGTACCATCTCCCCCACAAAAAAAAAGATAAATAAGAAAGTTTTCAAACCCTGCTCTACAGGAATCCTCAGGATCTTGTGAAGGGCAGGGCTACTATGTAAAAGTGGAGAAAGGACACTGCCCCTGCTCCTACCCTGGACTTCAATCAAAAGAGCTCTACTTTTTCTTGAAATCTGATACTGGGGCTGGGGATGTGGTTCAGTGGCAGCAAGCAAGCCCTGGGTTCATCCCCTGCACCACCAAAAATAAAATAAACAAATAAATAAATAGCGTGACAAGCTCCTTAATTTACAAATGCATTTTTTTAAAATCCATAGAGAAATGTCTCAAAGCTATGCAACTAATTAATGATACAGAACCCAGGTCTGAGGAGGGGCTTGAGGGGTCCTCTGAGCAGGGGCATTGAAGTCACACTTCTGTCCCCCTCTGGACTGCCATAGCCTTAATAACTGGCTGTTTCAAAGGGTCTTTGATGACAAGAGCCCTCTGCTACCCACACCCCGACAGGAGTCTTTCTTTTCCCTTCACCAGATTGGAAACTACAATGGTAGGTGCGATGGCTGGAGAAGGTGCTCAGAACCCAGAATAAGATTAGCTCACAGTCACTGACATCTCAGGGGCCCTGCAGACACAGAGGGGTGGTCCTGTGCATATGTATACACGTGGTCCTGTGCATATGTATACAGGTCCTGTGTTGTTGACCGGTGACTATTGGCCGGTGACGAGTCCTTGCTTCCCCGATGTTGAAGAATAACACCAAAGAAGCACGCCGAGGCAAGGTCAGAGTAGAAATTAGAAGTTTATTAAAGGACAGCAGAAAAGACTTCTCCCAGAGGAAGAAGGGGACCGAAGAGGTGGAATCTGTGGAAGTGCGGTTGTCTCCCCTTTTTATAGTTTTGGTGATGGAATGTAGGTTGGAGGGCCCAAGGGGTGGGACACAGGTGGGCCAAAGAAGTAATCTGATCAGGAAGGACTTCATTATCACTTCTTTGGGATGGACTTTGGCATAGGGCCTTTTTGGGACTTCATTAACATTCCATGAATTGTCCTGTGTTTTCCCTGAGTCATTCCCAGCATGGCCTCCATTTTGGATTTCACTCGATATTAGACCCAATTTACCTAACTACACTGACTACCTAACTTTAAATCTGGCTTCAGCATCACGCTATGATCCACTGAGTGACTGCAGCAGGCGGGAACACAGGCCATGCCCCTGGGGATCTAGCTGGAGGCCATGCAACCGCAGCTGCTTAATGGCCCAGTGTTCTTGTCCCCATCTTCCTTCGGCTGCCCCCACTGGTCACCTGCTCTTAGTGCCTGCCTGGGACATTCTAGTCCCCATCCCCTGGCAGATGGGCTTGGAGTGGTTGTCACAGCTGAACTGATGAGCTTCTCCCCTTTTCAAGGTGATGTCCCCTCTAGGCCTTCTATCTACCTGCACCTGGGGGGACATGGGGCTCTAGTAGCTTAGAGTTTTTCAGAGACACGCTCCTCCCAGCTGTGGCCATGCAGGCCAGTGTGTGTGATGCACAATGACAGACGCAGGGGTACATGAGCTCAGGCTTCATTCCTCCCCGCCACCTCGGTGTCTGTAGGAGACATGTTCTGGATCCCTCAGAAAGCCAAATGTGTGGCTGCTCAAGTTACTTATGTAAAGTGGCCATGTATTTGCACAGGACCTGTGTAAATCCTCCCGTGGGCTTCAAACCATCAGATTAGTTATAATACTCACTACGATGCATGTGCTACATAAATCGTTGTTTAGGGAAAGTCAAAAAGTCAAAAAAAGTCAAAAAAGAAAGTCAAAAGTGCATTTTGGTTTTGTTTTGTCTCTGCCAAGGATTGAGTGTGAGGAGGCAGAACCTGCCAGCAGGTGGACCAGCTGTGGCAGTGGCTATGCACAACCTGTGCTCCAGGTGGGTGAGCAGTGTTACTATGGTTCCTAGTACCTACCGGAGTCGGATGAAATAATTTGTGGAAGGAGAAGGGGCAGAGATGACTTGGTGATGGAAGGTGTTCCCAGAGGGCTGTCACAGTATTTCCAGAGCCAAGGTTACTGGGGTATCTCTTTCCAAAATGAGAAAAGTTTTCTCAAATAAAAGCTGGAGTAGATGAGAGATTTTAGAGGGCATGACCAACTTTCCTCCCTTGGTGACAGCTGCTTGGCCAGCATCCCACCTGCTGAGAAAACATGGTGCCCCGTGGGCCTGCCCCCATGCATTTGGAATGAAGGCAAAGGTGTCCTCAGTCCCACGTGGTTTAATGAAATTCAGGTGTCACTAGTTTGTTATAAATTAAAGATTAGTTTATGTTTTTCATTTGGCTCAAAAAACAAGGTGACAGCCAGTGGATTAATGTGATAGATGTTCAGGAAATCACATTAGCCCGACTCCTGTAATAAGGAAATGGGTGTGAGTAGACAGGAGAGGTCTTAGCAGGCATCATCTGCTGGCTCCCTTATGCCAAGGCAGGTGTGGGGCAGGCTTGTGAAACTCAAGGAGAGCCTGGTGGCACAGGGCTGGGTCAGCAGCCCAGGCTGGGACTGGAGGGCCCAAAGAGCAGGGATCAGAAATGCACTTCCCACCTTTCCCTCTCGAGGGGGCCTCAGAGCCGGGGAAGCAGGGGCTGGTGGAGAACAGGCCAGACAGGTGCCCCTGGGGTGATTCTGCTACTATCCGGGGATGGCAGCTGGGGGGCATGGCCACAGGGCACAGTTCTGCCTGAATTAGGAGGATCTGAAAATTTGGTCTATGAGGATTCCTGAATTTTAGATTTTTTAATTTTTTTTAAGTAGTAGACAGAAACAATACCTTTATTTTATTTATTTAATTTTATGTGGTGCTGAGGATCCAACCCAGTGCCTCCCATTTGCCAGGCGAATGCTCTACCACTGAGCCTCAGCCCCAGCCCCCAACTTTAGATTTTGATAGCTAATCCTGAAAGGGTAAAGTTTCTAAACTGCAAAGCATGGGTTAATTCCTGAGGCAGTTAGGACAAGGCTCCACTGGCCATTTAGTTGAATTATGGCCTGGAGTCCTGTGCAATTCCTCACGTAGATATTCAGGGTCCAAACCAATCAGTTTAAATGTAACCCCCTCCTTAGGAAAGACCTATCACTCCAGCCAGCCCTGTTTCCGCCAATAAATGTACTAATCAAGTCTAAGAATTATTGTTTGATTTTCCCGAGGTGTAAGGTGATTTGTTAAAGGAGACTGTGATGTATGCAAAGCCCCCCCCCAGTCCTCCCCAAAAAGTGTACTTAAGCATTGTTCAACTCCTGCTCTGGGCTTTGGGCTGCTCTTGCTTCTTGAGTGGGCCTAGAGTCTCAGCGCGCTGAATTGGATCCTAAATTTAAAAATCCCCTTGTGTGTTTTTCATGAAGCCAGTCACTTGTGGTCTCTTTCTCCGACGCTCCGCCGGACCCTTACAATCCAAAACATTCCCTGGCCTAGAACCTTCCAAATGATTGACACACTTGATCAAGGAGATCTTAAATTACAGTCATCTCTTAATGGCCCCCTTACAGGACCCCCCTGTCTCCAGTCCAGTGGTGCCATCTGAGAATGGAGGTGGGTGTTGTCAGACCTTCCTGGCAGTAATCCCATAATTAAGGAGGAGAGTGCTGCCCAGGGCAAGGCAGGCTGGGGTTGCTGCCCTCAGCCTCAGGGGCAAGGTGAACCCACTGAGCGTCCCTGGCCTGCTGTGAGGTGTGGCTTCCTCCCTGGAGGAGGCTGGAGGGGGAGAAGAGCTGAGAGGAGCAATGGTCAGCCCTGAATCAAAGGGTCCTGAGCTGTTCACACACCAGGACCATAGCAGACTGCCATGGGGGCCCAGCAGGGCTGCCCAGCAGGTGCTGGGGTTGCTGCCCTTGTTGTCCTGGCCCCGCAGTAGAACCGCTGGCTCACTACAGCACATGTCTTCCCCATGAACCACCCAGCCTCACAATGCTCCCCACCCCAGGGTGACTTTGAGGCCTGCTGTGGCTCCACTCCCAGGACACCTTGTCCTTGAGGTTTCTCTGGACCTGATGGCTCACTTACCCGTGCTGGATCCTGTGCAGGAGTTAATAGAGCAGGCCTGGGGCTGCCACTCTCAGAAAGAGGCTTCCATGACACGTGGGACTTGGTTCTCTAGAGTGTGGCACCCCTTCTGTGCAGGATGGTGTAGTACACCCTACTGCTGTCACTGACAATGTGGTTCATGCTGAGCACCTGCTTCCAGAGGTGCCTGAGTGACCCACGTCCAGGACAGCCCTGGACCTTGAGCCTCTGAAGCGCAGCCTGACACGCAACTTGAACACAAGTGGTCACAGCTCCTTGCTGGAGGAACGAGGCTCATCCTGTGGGACCCTGCTGGGAGGGGACTCTGGAAAGGTCCTTCAGGTTTGCTCTGGACCTTGCTGATGTGGGCTGAGTTTTCTGTGTGTGCTTCTATGGTCACTCAGGCGGTTGGAAGCACCCAGATTCTTGCCCCTGTAGGCACAGGTGGAGGCTGCAGAGCCTCTGACAGCCCATGCCTGTCTCAGGGTGTCACTGTGGGGCCTTGGGAACAAATTGCAAGTCATCCTGAGCTGCAGCACGGCCAGCTTCTTCAAGGACCAGGCTTGTTCCACCCACGCTCTAGATCCCTTCTTAGCAAGGGAACAGGCACCCAAATCTCTGGCCCCAGGGGACTCAAGGACACAGGTGGCAAGGACACAGAGTCTGCTTGAGCCCTGCCTCTAGGGTAGAGCAACATAAATTTTCTGCTGCTGACATTCACTTGCTCAGGTGAGTATGACAGATAACAGGCAGGGGAGAAGAGGCAGAGACCAGGACCAGTGCAGAGCTGCCTAGTGGTGACAGCAGGCCACCCTCACATCCTGACCCCGGAGCAGAACAGCTGGCTCATTACATCGTATGTTGTTCCTTTGGAAGGAATGATTTTCATGTTTTATAAAATACACTGTAGGGCTGGGCACCTCGGACCACAGTTTCCCACAGACTTTGGAGAACACCCACAGCAAGAGCTAAAGCCTTTGGCCTATGGCCCTAGTGACCCCAGGTGTCCTGCAGATTCAGTCAGGATGCCTTGGTGGCTGCCACAGTCTGGCTGGCCACAAATCACGAGCCACTCAAGAAGGAACAAACTTTATTTCTGTTCTCCCTCGAATGCCACGCACATGGCCTTCTCCTGGGACACACCACATACCAACTGGAAATCCCTCCTCCGGCAATTCTCCAACCAATGAGAACTCCCCAGGAATCCCCACGAGAACTCCCAAGTAGCCATCGCCTGAGGCGGACAGCAGGGGTCTAATATACAATTGTATACACAGCTTAACATAACCATCCCTGGCTTCACGTCTCAACCACTCCATTCTGGCAAAAATGCCATGCGTCATTCCAACTCAGCTATGGCTCTCAGCAGGTGGCCCTGTGCTCCTTGGTACGCAGCCATCTGCAATTTCATACATTTAATTTAGTTGACTTGTTTTCTTGACTTAAATATTTACTCATGGTTTGTCCCATGAAAGGATGCATTTGATGTGCTAATTATACTTCCCCCTCAACCTACAATTAGAATATGGCGAGCAATTAAAAAGGAGGCTTGGAAACGAATACAACAAGGTGTTCTCAGTTGTAGAAACTCCGCGAGGGCCATAAGCACATTCACCCTGCTGTTACTTAAGTTCTTATTTCATGTTCACAAGAAAACGATGTGAATTGAGAAGCAAAGCACATGCCCACACCTCCCCAGGAATTCTCTCTGCTCTCCAGCGCACTCACACACTGGAGTAGCAATGACTGGCCTGCCTCCCTGTTCTTCTCCATCTCCACAAAAGCCAAGCAGTGTTCTGGGGCTGCGTTCCCAAGCTCCCTGAGGGCTCTGATGGTCCCCAGCATGTCCACCTGCCTGATTGCAGCTGAGTGGCTCCCCGCCTGCTGCCTGCCCCCCAGAGCCCCAGTTTCCTCATCTGTCAGAGGGAAGGGAGGCCTGCACGGGCCCCGGGCTCCTTTCCCAGGACAGCAAAACAAAGGGAGGCAAACAGGCTTGTCAGACCTTGAAGCGTGGTGAAAGTTGGGGTGTTCTGAGACCTACTGATTCCCCTGTCCCAGTTCTTCCAGGACTGTGCAGCGATGGTCCATTGGTTGCCATGGCAACCAACTCCAGGGAGCAGAGGAAATCTCCACCTCCTCCTGTACCACTGGCCCTGAAGTTGAACAGACATCGAGCCTCGCCCATGAGTGGACCCTGCTCATGCTAAATGACTAGGTCATCACTGTGGTCAGAAAGGCTCATACTGTGCTCATACCTAGCACAGCCACATGATGACCAGTGACCAACACCATCTGGAGACGTAAGATGCTGCCCTCAGCCACACGCATGCTGCCCTTGTTCAGAGGGCGGCTTAGGTGTTTTTCCAAAGGACTCAGCAATGGGAGCAGCTCATCCTGCAGGTGCCTGAGGCCTCAGAAAAGAAAAATCAGCCCAATGAAACCAAATCAGGATTCAAGTCCAAATGATGGACCCATCATCATTCAGCAGGAAGCCAGTACCTCTGCACCCTTCCCTCTTTCCCAGCTCCTGACCCTCACTGGTCTGCTTTCTTCCCCTCTGGATTCACATATGCTGGACATTTCACACAGGCAGAGTCAGAAATAGGGGCTCACAAGGCAGTGCTGGTCACCATGGACTAAACCTTCCCAAGGTCCCTCAGCCAAAGAATGGCTAAGGAAAGGGTAGTCGTCCACATTCCGGGGTGTCCTCCAGCCCTGGAAAGGAAGGAAATTCAGACCCGTGCTATGGAATGGGCAAACCTGGGAACACCCAGCTAGCTTAAGAAGCCAGATCCGAAGGGTAGATATTTCCATGATTTTTTTTCACAGTTAGTTTTCCACAGAACATTCTATTAATTGAAAAAAAATCAAAAAAATTAAAAAGTAGGTGTCTTAAAAGTTGTAATAATATTTTTAAATTCAAATACTTCACTTATACCCCACACAGATGTTATTATAACTGCTTTCTTGACCTATTGAATCATCAAAATCAATTTTGTTAAAGCTTGGGTCACTGAGACATCCATGGAGCACACATGCAGAGGCATATACAGTGCCTTCAGTCTCGGGCTTCAGTACGACCCACAGGGAACCTCACCTTGTCCTTATTTGACATTTTGACATTTTGTCCATCATGAATTTTTTTCCTGCATTTATTATAATGACCTGGAGCTTGATTGCTAGTGTCTGTGACACCCCTTCACTACTGTGTCTCAAGGAAAGCCCAAGTTTTCTTGCCAATCCCAGCATCTGCTGTTCCCCAGCTGCTGCTGATGAGATGCACTGATCATGAGGCTCAGGGAGAAGCTGCCCAGGGCTGATGCTGGGCCAGGCCTATTCAATGTCCATTTACTCCTCACCATGGTACCTAGCAGGAAGAGCGCAGGCATATCATGTTGAAGATGCAGCAGTTTTAGTCTTAGAGAAGCAAAGTCACTTGCTAAGTGGTAGGAAAACTGGACTTTAAACACAGCCTTTAGGTTCACGCAGAATCCACCCTCCTCTACCCCACTGTCCTGCTGTCCCCACAGCTTTGAATGCAGAAGGACGGTCACCTGGTCCCAGATTGTCTGGGACATTTCTGGCTTTACCACTCAAACATTTTTATCCCAGGGAAGCCCTGAGTCCTGTCAGAGGGGACTGTAGGTCACCTTGTCAACAGGGCACAGGGACAGGGGTTTGCAGACCCAATTCAAGTCCTTGTCTCTGTGGCGAAGTCCCTTCGTGATGGGGCTTTCCTGTCCTCCTGCAAGGATTCTTCCTAGGATAGTCGTCCTTTCAACCCCTGTTTGGCTCTGATGCGGATTCATAAAAGAACAAAACAGGCAGGTTAATGTAACTGGAAAAAATAATCCAGCTTAGAGGAGAGCGACGCGGGGGTAACAAGTTTAGGATTTTTAGTACGAGGCATGTTACTGCTAATATGAAAACCGATGTCTGAGAAGGATGGGTTCTCCCCAGAGGTTCCCAGTCACAGGGGCTGGAAGGGGGAGCAGGGCGAGGAGGCGCTGGGGAGGTAGATGCTGGGCTGGAGCTCAGGCATCCTCTCCCCTGTAGCCAGAAGCCATGCACAGAGGCACGTGCAGAGGCCAGGGCCGGGAGGTAGATGCTGGGCTGGAGCTCAGGCATCCTCTCCCCTGTAGCCAGAAGCCATGCACAGAGGCACGTGCAGAGGCCAGGGCCGTTTAGGAGGAAGATAGGTTTGGTGGCCGTTGAAGACACACAAGATTTACAGGGGAACAGAAAGCACTGGGAATGGAGACAAAGCCTGTAAGGCCCAAGCCCTCGAGAGGAGCAGCACGGAATGGAGAGAGTGGGGCCTGAGCCTTCTGTGAGAATGTTCTGGAAGGTCTCTTGTTCCCATGACCCAAGCCTGACAAACCATCAGATGTTCCCAATATCCCTGCCACTGGCTGATCCCTCCAGTGGTTGTGCTGCTGTTGCCCCTGGGTGGGCCCTTGAGTGCCCACGCTTGTGGGGTCTGATCTTCAGAGCTGGCGAGTCTCGCCCCTCCCCCTTCCTGAGGTCCAGCCCCACCTTCAGGAATCCCTCAGGAGGGCCCATTGATCTACTATGACACAACTCGTTTTGTTCTTCAAAACCTAAGTATCAGGCTGCCCCCCCCCCCAGCCCCATACACTCTGGTTCCTAAGCAAGACCTGCTTCAGAATTCCCTGGTAGGCTGTAAAAACAGGGATTGATGTGTTACCTGTTTACCATCCGAGTAGCACGTGCAGTGCCCTCCTCTCCTGGAGGTTGTCAATTGCACTTTGCAGCATGTGGTGGCTTTGACAAGATGGCCTTTTTTCAGGTGTGGCCACACCTGGCAGGTGGAACCTGAGATGATGGTCAATTGGTACCTTGGGGAACATTCACTATGTTGAATGAAGATATTTTTCTTCTCTGTGTTTTTCCCTGGGGAAAAAAAATGGATTCAGACAGCAGCTCCTCCCCTCATTTAACCTGCCGCCAGCCCCCCTTGGCTGCCTGGTGGAGGGGGCTCCTTCTTGGCACCTGTTATTTGGGAGCCCCTGAGACCAGGAGCTGTAAGTGGAAGAACAGAACAGACCAAGGGAGGACTGTCAGAAAGCGACAGCCCAAGTCCCTGGCTGATGAGAGCTAAGCCTGCCTTCTTAAAAGGCAGAGAATCTGAACAAAAGAGCTCTTTACAAAAAAAATTTAAATGACTTCACAAATTTGGCAAGAAATTCCAAACTCTGTTCGAATGCCTAAGAAGCCATAGCTGCCCAAGGCTGTCCCTAATTACACTTCTGAAGTGGGCTTGAAACAATCCATTTCCATTATCTTTCTTTCTCAGTGGGTTCTGGGAGGGCCTGGGGAATCAATTGCAAAATTCAACTTCAAGTTTTCTTTGCAAGAAACCTGGTGACACGCAATTTAACTGAATTTCACTTGTTAGATACTAATGGAAGATCCGAGCAGGGGCTTGATAGACTGGGGGTTTTCTTTTTGCAGCTAACAAAAGCCAATTCCTGGGAGGTCACGAGTGTGAAGCATGGTTGGCATTCATCATTAGAGCCCTTTCAGTTAATCTTCGGTAAAACCTGGGTAAAACCACAAAGACCTAGAGTCAGCCTTGCAGCCATCATTGCTGGACACAGGAAAGGGGGAAGTGGCGTCTCCTTGGCGTCCAGGGACAAGAAGCCTCTAAGTCAATTATGAAATTGAGAATCCTGAACTTGGATTTACACAGGCAAGTCAGAGCAAGTCTGCTCCAGGCCTGGAGAATTGCCAAGGTGCGGAAGCTCCTGGAAATCACCTTGGAACCATGACCTGGTCCTGCAAGGTCAAGCTCCAAGGTGCCTCACTGGTTGGAAGTTTGGTAGCATGCTCATAATGCAAACCACTCAAGTCAGTATGGTTCAAGCTTATGGGTCTTAAGTCTTTTATTATAAATATATGTTTCATAGTAAATATATGAAATAAAAATTACTCAAGGACCAACTCTCTAAAGTCCACTGCCAAGGGCAACCAATATCATCACTTAGAAAGTATTCTACAGATTTTCTTTTGATCAGCCAAAAACATTTGGTCCTTAGAGCATATACATTTTAAATTACATAAGCATTTTGTTAATATTTATTATTAAATATGTACCACTTGACTCATTATTTCCAGCTCCATTACTATTCCAAATGGTACACTGAATTATAAATTAGAAAAATCTGCCTCTTTGGTAAGATACTTAGCAGTAATCTGCAAGAAAATCACATGATACATGTTGAATGTTGCATGGACTATCAATATGAATGATCATCCCCCAGAGTTGTAAAGTGGGAAACCTGCCCAACTGGACTGTGGTCATCTGCCAATGTGGAACCTGTGTCATGGCCCCCGGTGAAAGTCTCAGGCTTAAAGACCTTGGTGGGCTTCCCTGGGTGAAAATGTTTCTTATGGATTGCTGAAGGTCACGGCTAGATGAGAAAACCACTTCCCATGTGACTCCCTGAGGAAGGGCTCTGGAGGTCTTAGCTCACTCCTCCATGCTTGGTACACCTCTTGCTGTCCCTCCTGTCCACCTGCAGGCATGAACCTTAGCCAGGACAGTGACTTTGAGTCCTTCTAGCAAATCATGGTGAATTGGTCTTGTGAGTCCTTCTAATAAATCCCAAGACTTGAAGGTGGTCATGAGACACACTTCATTTGGAAAATGGAATAAATATCCCCCAAGGTAAGACATTTCTCCCAGAATTATCCATTGTCACACAGCCACCAGCTGAGCACACTGCAGACTTGCTTAACGTGGTGCTCTGTTGTGACACCACAGGAACCAAAGGGAACAAAGCCTGGTGGTGTTACAGCACGGTCCATCCTGACCACAAAGGCAAGTGTTGAAACCAGAGGTGACGGACAGCTGCAGCTTAGGTCCTCGGTGGGCATGACGAGCTGGCCCTTACCTCCTCTTTTTACAGATGAAGTGATGCAGGCGAGGGAGGAGTCCATGTCCCCATGCAGCCTGATCAGACGCAGCTGGAGGGCCCATGGTACACCAGGCTCTGGGCATCACCTGGAGATAGAAGTACCCATCACCAGGACATCCATGCTGTGTCCAATCCATCAGCAGAAGGACCCCAACCTCCCTTCCCTTGAGTGACCACTGACACCTCTTCATAGATGGGTAGCCATGTGCCTTCCTGTCATGTCCTGTAGTCCTATGGACCCAGTCACCTCTTGGGGGACCTCACTGCTGCCCTGTAGTGGCGCCCCCTTCTCCGCCAATGCATCTTAATTAAGCTTTTACAAAGACCCTCACCATAATTGTTCTTTTTTTTTTAAGAGAGAGTGAGAGAGACAGAGAGAGAATTTTTTAAATATTTATGTTTTAGTTTTCGACAGACACAACATCTTTGTTTGTATGTGGTGTTGAGGATCGAACTTGGGCCGCATCCATGCCAGGCCAGCGTGATACCGCTTGAGCCACATCCCCAGCTCACCATAATTGTTCTTGTTAACAAGATGCCAGAAAAGATATCTGCAGAAGAGTTCCATGTGTTTAGAACGATCTATTTCCTGTTTCTCTGTCTTACAAAAAGCTCAGTTTAACCATGGACTTGATGATGTTGCTCCCGCTTTTGTGGTAAAACATGTAAAACCTCTGACGCTTCCAAAAAAAAAAAAAAAATGAGACAAAACTTACTTTCTGAGAATTCAAAGAAAAAAAATTACTCTTATGTAGACTCTGGCAAAAATGTAGACGCATGGTCCAGAGAGTTTTAGGCAAGAGCCCCTCTGACCCGACAGCCTTGGCCATGTCCTTCCTCTCCCGACCTTGGTTTTCTCTGGCTTCCTGATCCTGCGTGATTGCACATCCACGGACCACTTTAAGAACCTGCCACCAGCCGAACACAGCAGGTATGGACATGGATGCTGGGGTAACCACCACGATGGCCTTCTCTCTCCTTCTTTTAATGTGGAAGCACGTCTTTCAGATGCCAACGCAACTTGGGAAAGAGAGCGGAAGGGAACGTCCCCTCCCATCAAGCCTCACCTGCCTCCTAAACAAATGCTCTGCAGAGCCGGCCCTGCGTAGCTCTGCGCCTGGTGAGGCCCTAGGCTTGCTGTGCAGGAAGGAGGCACACTTAACACTCATTGGTCTGTGCAAGACATTCGGCCAGTCCTCCAGCTAGGTGGTCACTGAATGAACAAGGAAGGAGACCAGGTTCCAGGCTTCCAGCTTTCTGTTCTGCTGAGATGGGAGGGTAAACTCTGGGGACAGTGCCTGAGGACAGAACCTCACCCACCACCAGGGCAGCACCAGAGGACGAGGTCTGGATCCCCGCTCTGTTGACAGCCCCAGGAAAACAAGTCCGGGAGCCTGGGCACCCTGTTTCCTGCTCAGCTCCCACCCCATGGTCTGTAGGACATGATGAGGGCTCTGGGCTCTGTTCTGGGTGGATAGAAGGTATTGGAGGGTCTGGAGCAAAGGAGTGAGGCTGTTTGTATGGCATTTAGGAAGCAGCCCTGTGGCTGCTGTAGGGAATAAAGGGGAGATGCAAAAGCAACAGCCAGGGACTGCCAAACCCAACCTTGAATTTTTACAAAAGAAAGAAGATCATATGTTAAGATACACTTAATGAATCTAAAAAAAATTGTATAATCAGTATAAGAATTTAGGATTCTTTTGTAATTTTAGTACTTATGGCATTAGGAATTTTGAAATATAGTCTGTAGTACTTCACTTTCACAGTAATGAAAAAAAGTAAATGTTGTATATAAAATTTAGTATTTGGATGTTTAATTTTTTCTTTTGAAAGTCTGGAAATTTAACCCATAATTTCATGTATTCTAATAACCGTGTGCTTTACCACTGGATTACACCCTCACTCCAACTTAATATTTTTGTCACTTGATTTGAGATAGTTCTCACTTGAAGAAATTAGGAATTAGAACTGTGTAATCATTGAATAATCTTATATTCATTTTTTTATTAGGGATCCTGTTTGCCCTTTTTATAATCATCAATTAAGAAGCAAGCACCTGGCCATCAAAAAAACGAAAGAAATTCAGAAAAACATAGATGGATGGGAAGGCAAAGATATTGGACAGTGCTGCAATGAATTTATAATGGAAGGACCATTGACAAGAACTGGTGCTAAACATGAATGACATATTTTTCTCTTTGATGGCTTAATGATCAGCTGTAAACCTAATCATGGCCAGACCCCGCTTCCAGGTTATAGTAGTGCAGAATATAGATTAAAAGAGAAGTTTATCATGAGGAAAGTACAAATCTGTGATAAGGAAGATACTTGTGAGTGCAGACATGCTTTTGAATTAGTATCCAAAGACAGCATAATATTTGCTGCTAATTCTGCAGAAGAGAAAAATAATTGGATGGCAACCATTATTTCTCTTCATTATCGTAGTACTCTAGATAGAATGCTAGATTCTGTTTTATTGAAAGAAGAAAATGATCAGCCACTGAGATTACCAAGTCCAGATGTGTATCGTTTTGTGGTAAAAGACTCTGAGGAAAACATTGTTTTTGAAGACAACTTGCAAAGTAGAAGTGGAATCCCCATTATTAAATGAGGAACTGTGGTGAAATTAATTGAAAGGTTGACATATCATATGTATGCAGGTATGTGAAACTCATTGTGAGTACTTACCTAGGGCCTAATTCCCAAAAGCTTTTAAATGGTGTTCAAAGATAATGTATAAACCCATTTATCCATCATCCAACTTTAATAATTGTCAACTCATGTTTCATCTGTTTCATTACAGATTTAAATACCTACTCCCAGAATTATTTAGAAGATCTCAGGAAAAAAAAAATGAATTGCCTCCAGAATATTAAAATACTGCAGAATCAAAAGGGATAAATAGCTAATTAAATATTGTTAACTTGATTAGTTATTAAATAAGTGCTCATAAAATTTGCATATTAATGCAAATTTTAAAAATTTGAAAACAATCCTTATTTATCAAGAAAATACCACAGTTGGCAGGAAGAACCAAACTAAAAAGGAAGGGAAATATGGTATTTTGAATTAATTAAACTGAAAAATTGAACATGAAATATGTTTATGCTCTACTTTTTCAGATCCCAATTTTGTTCATACTTTTCTTACTACATATCGTTCGTTTTGTAAACCAGGAATTGCTAAGCTTACTGATTGAACGGTGAGAAAAATGTATATTTTACTTGCATTAATATTTTATAAAAAAAATTAACTGTTCTGTACCTTGCAAAGTGCCTAGTAGCTGGTACCTACTCAGGTAGGTGTTGACATAATTTATTTGGCATTACATTAGATGTATTACCATACTTTTTAAGTAGTGTTTGCTGTTTGTAACATAGTTCTTTTCAGCTATTAGCAATATTCCAAGAGGTAATCTTAAATACCCAATTTAATACAGTTTTTGAAAATATTTTTTAGTTGTAGTTGGACACAATACCTTTATTTTATGTATTTATTTTTACGTGGTGTTGAGGATGGAACCTAGCACCTCACATGTGCTAGGCGAGCGCTCTACTGCTGAGCCACAATCCCAGCCCCTTAAAGACCCAATTTAGAGAGGAAAAAAACAACATTATAGTAAAATTTGTTCTGTTATTTAAGGAAATTTTCCACTTTTTGATTTTAAAACAAATTTGTTATGGAAAATTTCAAACATGTGCAAGAGTAGACAGAAAATATAATGAACCCATTTATCCATTATCTAACTTCAATAATTATCAACACATGTTTTATCTGCTTCCCTACAGATTTAAATATTCTACCCCCAGGATTATTTTGAAGTAGATCTCAGAAAACATATTTCGTCTGTAAATACTTCTATGTGTATCTCTGAAAGTTAAAAATTTTTATTTTAAATAAATCATGTATTATTATTAAGCCTAAAAAACAATTCCTTTATTAATATTTAAACATTTTTTGAATTGAAAAAATTTTTTTAACTGAATGTTTTTACTTAGTGATACTTTAAATGCTTTGTAGTTTAAAAAGAAGAACCTGGCTGGATGTCATGGAATGGGTCTATAATTCTGGTACTTGGGAGACTGAGGCAGAAGGATCATTTCAGACAGCCTGTGCAACATAATGAGATCCAATTTCAAAAAACAAAATGTACTAAAATACATATATACATACACAAATATGTATATGTATATGTATATACACACATGTATATGAATATGTACATATATAATCTGAACTACAAAATGATTTTTGTTTTACGTTTATAAACTTAACTAAAATTTTGTCTTGACCCCTATTTCCATTTTGTTCTATGAAATTAAACTTACAAGACTTAGTATAATATGTTCTGAAAATCTATTGTTCTATTTATGTGTCCAAAATAAGGAAAGTATATTTGCTAGACTTACATTATAGCTATATTTCCTAACTTACATTATAGCTATATTTCCTCTGGTTAGGCAAGGTTTTTGGTTTTTTAATTTTGATTTTTTACCTTACCCACTTAGGTTATGTTCTTAATTTAAAAGTTCATCTTGGGCTTCCTTTTTGAATTTCATACTCACGTATTTAAGGAAATTGATTAGTCCGCTTTCATTTTATGATATAAATATTAAGGATAGATGGTTAGATAAGTCCTTTCTTTCACATTATGGTACTGGGGATTGAATACAGGGACTCGCAGAAGCTAGCTAGAGCTCTACCACTGAGCTACATGCTCAGTCTCTTTTATTTTATTTGAGACAGTCTCACTGAATTGTTGAGTTTGACTTTGAACTTGCAGTCCTCCTGCCTCAACTCCCTAGTAGTTGAGATTACAGGCATACACTAAATCTCCCAGCTCTTTATGATCTTTAAAGAAGTTATATTCCTGTGGATTCTTTTCTTGGATCTTTTCTTGGATCTTTTCCATGAACCCTTTGTTGGTTGATTAATGCTAATCATAAAAAACTTTTTATAAAGATTTGATATAAAATCTTAGGATCATATAGCTGAAGGCAATTTTTGTACTTGTGTAGTATGGAGTACTGCAGGGAAGGCTTAACAGTAATTGCACTTTCTACAAAGTGATAGGAAAGGGGATTCTTTGGTCATTTTTTTTTGTTGTTGTATTTAAAATATCTTTCATTTATTTATGAACAAATTCCTGTCCTTTTGGTTTTCTTCTTAGATTTCAAATTCCAGAGCCAGAACCTACTGAAGCAGACAAATTGGCAATAGAGAAAGGTGAGCAGCCAATCAGTGCAGACCTTAAAAGATTCCGAAAGGAATACGTCCAACCAGTACAACTTAGGTTTGACCTGAATATTACATTTCTTATGTGCCATTTTCAGTATATAGTTAACACAAAATTCTTAGCTCTTAATTAAATATAAATATTATTGTTAATTTATGACTGTTAAATTTCTAAATTTCTTTCACTGTGAAACTATTTTAAATAAATATCCTGAAGAAATTTATATAAGTATACCATGTTATTTACATCAGCTCTCTCTGACATGTGATATATTTACAGATCAAAATAAATGTGTGTTATTATAAGTAAAACTTACATATATAAGCTTGCTTACTGTCAGCTTTCCACTTTATTTCCCTTATGTCCCTTTGTAATGGTACTTGGTCCTTGTTTGTTTTTTTATAATTTTTAATATTTATGGAAGTTCTACTGCTTTTTCTACTCTTTATCCTATGTAAAGTTACCTAAGGAATCATTGCAGTAATTTCTATAATAGATTTAATTATAGAGTTGCCAGTTAGGTACTTTCTGTGCTAGATATTACCCTAAGTGCTTTATCTTTTTTTAATCTCATCCTCAAAACACATTTTTTTTATGGTGCAACACAATGATTATTCTAACTTTGTATATGAAGAAATGGAAAACTTAGTATGATTAAGTAATTTGAACTTGGGTCATGTAAAGGGAGTGACAGGATGGGACCATATATGACCTCTTGAGCCATTGTGTTTTTGTTTCACTAAGCATTAAAAATTGGAAGCTCCTTTAACCTTCTTATAATCCAAATGAAAACTAAAGTATTATCTACCCCTTATCATTGGATATTGAGTTATCATATTAACTATATATGATGTAAATATTTTTTCTAAATATTGTTTCCTTGATTACTGTTAACTAATAAATTATAGTTTTGAACTGGATTTATTATTTTCCAGGATAATTACCATAAATAAATTTAATTTTAGAGGAATATTGGTGTTCCTAGCTATAAGTCTTTTAGCCAAAACTTTTAACATGTCATTCTTTGTATAAGAAAATGAGATTTTTTACCCATTACATTAGCAAGAAAGAAGAATAATTTTTCTCAAGTAACTGTAATGCATTTGCACTAATCTACTCAAATGAGGCATACATTTATGAGGTCCCTATTATAGGGCAGACAGGAAATAAGATCTTAGATCTCAGTCATGTGAATTCTTTAAATGTTTATATCTAAGCATGTTCTCAGTTGTATACTTGTCAACTTATGGTGAATACAAAAATAATAGACTGTCATGATATGGTTCCAAAATATTATGATTTTATTGGGGTAAAAATATACATGAAATAGTTATACATTATACTACTTTGAATAGTTCAATGGCTCACAAAAATATACCCCTATAAAACTTCAGGAATAGCTAAGATTAGACTCCAGTAGTTAGGGAAGACATCTTAGAAGAGGTAAAATCTGAGATTGTCCCGAAGGGATGTGTAGAATTTAGATATGCAGAAAGGTGATTGAAGGTATGGAGGGTACCTAGAAGTAGTATGAACAAAGGTTAAAAGACAGGATTGAGAATGGTGTGCAGAGGAAATAGGTAAGGAAATTGAACTTAGAGGAATGAAGACATTGTATTGTAAGTTGTAATAGAGGAGATTAACTATATTGGGGTAGAGTTGAAGATGGCTTTGAAATTCAAGCCAGTTTGTTAAACTTTTTCTGTGAGCATTGAAGGAATTTTAGTAAAATGTAAGCTAATATATTTTATTTAGCAATTTATTCTGACATTTTAAAAAAGAGAAAAATTGAGAGATTTCATAGTGAACAATGATAAACCCACCAGATCAACTGTTAACATTTTATTTTACTTACTTTTATCACATATATTTACTTTTCATTTTTCACTCAGTTCATTAATCACCTAATCTTTTGAATGTGTTTCAAAATACACTATTTCTTAAATGCTTCAACTTATATATCAATAACATTTCAGTATTTATTATTCATTTGTTCTAAAATGTTCATAACATGAAATACACACATTTTAAGTGTACTTTGGTTAAATTTTAATGTCTTTGTAATTCAAACTCCTTTCAAGATACAGAATGATAGACCACAACCCAGAAAGTTCCCTTGTGCTCCTTCTAGTCAATTTTTGTTGCTACTGCCCAAAGGCAGTATTCTGATTTATCCTGCTATTGACTCTTTTACTTGTCTTAGAATTTTGTATAAATTGATTTTTACACTTTTTTGTTTTTGTTTTGAGGAAAAGGAGAGAGAAGTTTTATTGCTTTGCTAGCAAAAAGGAAACACAGGGGACTCCAGTCCCAGAGGCTTTGATTCTGCTGATCAGGGGGAACAAGGGTTTTAAAGAAGCGTTCAAAGGCTACATTCCTTGCTCTCTGTTCAGGAGTTGTAATTCACTTGTTAATTTAGAAGATAATAATTTCTGAGATCTTTTGGTGCCATCCCCAAGTCTGAATTACTTCATTCCTGTTGTGGGTGTGACTCTGACTAGTATGGGAAAGAAAGGTATGGATTCTATAACTTTCATGCCTGACTCAACATGCTTTTAAGGTTCATCCATGTTGCTTGAATCAATGTTTTTTTTAAATTTTATTACTAAGATAGTTATTTCCTTATATGAATACACCACAGTTAATGTATTTTTTCCCATTGAAGGATACCTGGGCATTTTTTCCAGTCTTTGATTATGAGTAAATTTGCTATGAACTTTATCTTAGAAGTCTTAGTGTAAATGTGGGTGTGGGTGGGTGTGTGTATTTCTTTTTTTCCCACTTGGGTAAATAACTCAGAGTAGAATAGCTAGGACATAATGTAGATGTGTGTTTTCTTTTAAAAAGAAACTGTCAAAACTTCTTCTGAACATTCTCACCAGCAATATATGAGCATTCCATTGCTGCATATCTTCACCATTGTTTAGTGATGTTATTCTTCATACCTTAGCCATACTGTTGGGTGTATAGTGGTATCTCATTGTGGTTTTAATTTGTTCTTCCCTATTGACTAATGATGTTGAGAACATTTTACTGTCTCTTATTGGCTAGTCATTCTTCATCTTTGAAGAATAGGTTTGACTCATGTCTATCATTTGTTGAGTTATCTTTTTATTACTAAGTTGTATAAGTATATCGAGTAGGACTGGATATAGTCCTTTGTCAGAAAAAGGTTTTGTAAATATTTTCTCCCAGATTGTGGTTTGCCTGTTAGTTTTCTTAATGATACTTTGATGAGATGAAGTTTTTAAGTTTGATGAAGTCTGATTAGACTTTTTTCTTTTATCTGATTGTAATTTTAAAATTACATCAATACTATAGAAACTAGAAAGAAAATATAAGCAGAACTGTTTGAACTGATATAAGTGGAAATTAGAAGCTAACAATTTATGATCTTTTGATATATTTTCTAAGCTCCTGAACTTACCAGACCATAATGACTTAACGTTGTTTTAATATAAATAGCATGATGAAGACTGGTAATTAAATGTACTTGCATAGTCTGAGAGAAATATAGTTGTCTGTGGTAGGGAAATAAAAATCTAACCTGCAAATGGCCATTTGTTGAAGTAATGAAGAAAAGTAATATTATTAGGATGTCTCTGGTAGAGAGCATTTTATATTTGTATAGATAATTAAATACTTGCAAGATCAGGAGTAATCATTTTTGTGATATGCAAAACAAAATCACTCTCTTGACAAAAATATTTTTGTCTTTTAAAATGAAATAAGGTTATAGGCATATTTGTAGGTTACAGGGAAATTTGATGATAGCATTTGAATTTATTTATTTATTTATTTATTTGGGGGGGTACTGGGAATTGAACAGAGGGGTGCTTTACCAATGAGCTACATACCCAGCCCTATTTATTTATTTATTTATTTATTTATTAATTATTTTGAGACAGGGTCTCACTCAGTTGCTTAGGGCCTTGCTAAATTGCTTAGTCTAGCCTTGAAGTTCAGTCTTCCTCCTGTAGTCTCCCAAGTCACTAGGATTATAGACATGTGCAACGACACTAGGCTAGCACTTGAATTTAGAAATACAATAAATCTTAGTTAATTTTCCATTTTATATGAAAAATACATTAAAAATTTACAGCTTAAAATACTTTTTCAATTTAAAAACTTAAAATAGCTTTT
Source organism: Ictidomys tridecemlineatus (assembly GCF_052094955.1). Lineage (NCBI taxonomy): Eukaryota > Metazoa > Chordata > Mammalia > Rodentia > Sciuridae > Ictidomys > Ictidomys tridecemlineatus. The sequence goes on from NW_027521507.1 coordinate 290,966, forward strand.
CTATTATAGAGCATGTATTTTCTACATATGAATAAATAAAAGACACTTTTCCTTAACATTAATTGGTGATTAAGCACAGAAACCATAATCTTTATACAAATACATATTTTAAAGTATAACTTTTATGTTTATTTTTATTTTTTTGCAGTACTGGGGATTGAACCCAGGGGCACTTTGCCACTGAGCTACATCCTCAGCCCTTTATTTTTTATTTTGAGATAGGGTCTCACTAAGTTGCCCAGTCTGGCTTTGAACTTGCAATCCTCCTGCCTCGGTCTCCCAAGTAGCTGGGATTACAGGTGTTAGCCACCACTCCTGGCTAAAGTATAATTTAAAAATAATGTACAGTTTGGAGATTGATTTTCTTCTTCTTATTGAAGCACTTAAGGTATTCATTAAAAATGGAGACTCTAAGTATTATATTGATTGTTGCATATAAAACTATCGCCATGGCATTAGAAAAATGAAAGAAGTATAATGAAGAAGTATAGAAGTAAAAAATGTATAATTGAAGATTTCACTAAAATGTGATTCTTTTATTTTACCAGGATTTTAAATGTATTTCACCATTGGGTTGAACACCATTTTTATGACTTTGAAAGAGATGTGGAATTGCTTAAAAGACTGGAATCCTTCATTTCAAGTGTAAGAGGTATATTATTTAAAGTTTTGATTGGCTCTTATGTTGCATTTGAGCTTATTTTCAAAATTGTATGACTAAGAATGTAAATTGCTTTCCATTTTTAAAAAGCTGAAATAACATTTGGAATGATCTTTATAAACTCCAGTAAGCTCACATATATTTAGAACCATATAAAGTCTTAGAACCTTGTCTTCTCATATTTTTATTTGTCTGTGATGCTGAGGATCAAACCAAGGCCCTTGCACGTGCTAGGCAAGTGCTATACCATCGAGTTATACTCTTAACCCCCTTTTAAGTTTTTTTTTTTTAATTTATTTTTTAGGTGTAAATGAACACAACACAACACCTTTATTTCTATGTGGTGCTGAGGATTGAACCTGGGTCCCGCCCGTGCTAGGCGAGCGCTCTACCACTGAGCCACAATCCTAGCCCCCCCCTTTTAAGTTTTTAAGGAGAATATTGCTTTTAAAAATGTCAAAAGTCCTTTTTAATAAATTAAAGCTATTTAATTTTATGTCCCCTCAAGTTTGCCATTTGTTTCCATTAAATAAATAATATATATATATAATTTTATGCTTTTTGTTGTTGTTGTTTTGGTACTGGGGATTAAACTCAGGGGAAGGGCACTTGACTACTGAGCCTAATTCCCAGCCCTTTGTTTATATTTTATTTAGAAACAGGGTCTCGCTGAGTTGCTTAGGGTCTTGCTAAGTTGCTGAGGCTTGACTTTGAACTCATGATCCTCCTGCCTCAGCCTCCCCAGCCACTGGGATTATAGGTGTGCATCACCACACCCAGCAATTTTATGCTTTTTTATTCTCCTTAATCTGGTACTTTAATTTTAGATGATTATCAGCTTTTTAAAATAATATTTCCTCTCTTAGAAACATATTCCAGAGGAATACATTTTTTAAAAATATTGTTTTTTTTAGTTTTAGGTGGACATATATCTTTATTTTACATTTATGTGGTGCTAAGATCAAATCCAGCACCTGCGATGCTGAGGATCAAACCAAGGCCCTTGCACGTGCTACCTCTGAGCCACAACCCCAGCCCCCAGAGGAATACATTTTTGTGTCTAAAAGATAGGAATTTCCAACTTGAAGTTTCAAACATGGCCTATGTGATAAAATTCCAGGCTATAATATGTGTCATCAAACATATGTTATATTAAGAACATTTGTGTTTTATCTAACAGTATAAGATATTGGTTAAGAATCCTATTAAAGTATTCTTGGCAAGTATTCATGTAAAAACATTGATCTTGCTGGGCACAGTGGCACAAGCCTATAATTCCAGCACCTTGGGAGGTTGAGGCAGGAGGATCAAAAATCAGCCTCAGTAACTTGGCAAGTCTCCAAGTAACTTAAGAAGACCCTGTCTCAAAATAAAATATAAAAAGAGAAGAGCCAGGGATGAAGTTCAGTGGTTAAGTGCTCCTGGGTTCAGTCCCCAATACTAAAACAAACAAAAACATCAATCTCTATGTCTCTGGTTTTCAGAAAATAGGGGGGATAGAGAAACATGGCAGATGATACCACAGGGGTACAGTTGGCAAGACAGACTTGAGAATCACCACAATACAAGCAATTCCATTTCTTCAACAAATAAATTGCAAGCAAAAATGAGACATAAAGGGAGAACCTGTAGTCCTAAGGAAACTTAGGACATATGGACTAAATATAATTAAGTAAATGTTATTTATGTCCTTTTAAAAAATTAACTATAAGAAAAATATTTAAGAGATAGAAATTTGAGTATTAACCAAGTATTTGAAGATTTTAAGATCTCACTTTTTGACAAAGAAATTTAGCAGCTCAATTCAAAATAGCTAAGCTATGGAACCGACCTAGGTGCCCTTCAAAAGATTAATAGATAAAGAAAATGTGGTGTATATACACAATGGAGTATTACTCAGCCATAAAGAAGAATGAAAGTATGGCATTTGCCAGTAAATGGATGGAACTGGAGATCATTATGCTAAGTGAAATAAGCCAAAAAATCAAAGGCCAAATGTTCTCTCTTATATGTGGATGCCAACACACAATAACAGGGATGGAGAATAAAAGTTCATTTGATTAGATAAAGGGGAATGAAGGAGAGGGAGTGGAGATGGGAATAGGAAACAAAGTTGAATGAATCAGACATAACTTTCTTATGTTCATATATGAATGAATACATGACCAGTGTAACTCCACCTCATGTACAACCACAAGAATGGGAATTTATATTCCATCTAGTATGTCAAAATATATTCTGTTATGTATAACTAAAAACAAATTTTAAAAAAGAAAAAAATGATTCATTTTTTATATGTCATAATGACCTAATGATTATTTTTAAAAAGACTTAAATATAGACAAAATGATATGATTTTTGAATTTGTTTAAAGAATAACTAGAGCTGGGTATAATGGTGTATGCCTATAATACCAGCAACTCAGGAGACTGAGACAGGAGAATCACAAGTTCAAGACTAGCCTTAACAATTTAGTGAGATCCTCAACAACTTAGCAAGACCCTGTCTGAAAATGAAAAACAAAAAAGGTCTGGAGATGTAGTGCAGTGAGAAAACATCCATGGGTTCAGTTCTTAGTACCAAAAAAACAAACAACAGAGTGAAGAAATGGCATGATTTGGGTTAGATGAAGCAAAAATTTGCCATGAGTTGATAATTGTTGAAGTTGAGTGAACGTTAAAAATTATATGAAGATCTACAGTTATGTCTGTCAAGTAAAAGACATTCTAATTATGTGTTTTTTCTAGGGAAAGCTATGAAGAAATGGGTAGAGTCAATTGCTAAGATCATCAAGAGGAAGAAGCAAGCTCAGGCAAATGGAATAATCCATAATATTACCTTTGAAAGTCCACCTTCACCAATTGAATGGCATATCAGTAAACCAGGGCAGTTTGAAACATTTGATCTTATGACACTTCACCCAATAGAAATTGCTCATCAGCTAACACTTTTGGAATCTTATCTCTACAGGTAGGTAATTGTTATTTCTTGGTCTATTTTCAAAAACCTTGAGCATACCTCTTACCTATTTTTAAACATTTTGCTACATATCATGACAGCTTAAAAATATCTCATCTATTTTCCTGGGTTTGGAGGGAAGCTCATAGCAGTTTTAATCACAGTATGTCCTGTAGGTAAGTCTTCTAACATGTTGCTATAAAGACCTAGATTAAGGATGAGCAATCCTTCACAAGAGGAATGGTAGGAAGACTAATGCACTACAATAGTAACAACTATTCAACAGTAAGCCCCTGCCACTATCATTCCATTAAAATCTTTTCTGTATCCAGGAGCCCTCATTTGAAATATAAATATCTAGAGAAGTTATCCTAATGATAAGCAGCCATGTAATGAGTGCTCATGTATAACAAAAACATTACAAATGAAATTGAAATTCTATAATTCTCCCTAATTCATTGCTCTCCTTTCCCCGCAAGAAATAACAACTACCAACCAACAATAAAAAAAAAATAACAGCTACCCAGAATTTGATGCTTACTCTGTTTGTCTCTCTCTATATACACACACACATTTTCCTAAATAATATATAGTATTGGCTTGTACATTTTAAACATACTTATTCTGCATCATGTTTTTACTTATATTCTTTTTGATATCTGTTAAAGTCCATGAATATAGTTCTAGTTCACTTATTTTAGCCATTCTATGAGTATTCCACAGTTTATTCAGTCTCTTTTTGGTGAACTGGTAGATTGTTTGGCATTTTACCTTCTGTAAATAGTGCTTCAGTGAACAGTCTTGTGAATGAGTACTTGTAACTTTCTGTAAGAGTTTACATAGGAATGTACTTAGCAATAGAATTGTTGGGTCAGCTAGTATGTATATCTTTAGTAATGGAAGATCCTGCTGAATTGTTTTATAAAGTGATTGTATCAATTTTTACTTGCATATTGGAGTTGGAGATTATTTTATCATTTCTTACCAATTTGATATTATTAAGGTTTTGTGGCTTTGGCAATAATAAAATGGAATTTTATTGCAGTTTTTTTTTTCCTGAGAGAAAATATTTTTTCATGTTTGTCATTATCAGTTTTTAAATTAAGTTTAGCAGATCTTTAAATAATCTTGATACTAATCCTTTATAGATAGATTAGGTTGTACTGATTTTTTAAAATTTATTTCTAGGAAAGTCCAGCCTTCTGAACTTGTAGGGAGTGTGTGGACCAAAGAAGATAAAGAGATAAATTCTCCAAATTTATTAAAACTGATTCGCCATACCAGAAACCTCACCCTGTGGTTTTAAAAGTAAGTTTTGTTTATTCTTTATTATTGCTTCTTAATCATCATCATAATAAGTCCTATTTAAGCTTGAATTCTGGCTCTAAAGAAGTTTCTTATTTCTTAAGTTAGGTGGAGAAACTTTTCTAAGCCATGGATTTTTTGTTGTTGTTATTAGATGCATTGTGGAAGCAGAAAATTTTGAAGAACGGGTGGCAGTACTAAGTAGAATTATAGAAATTCTGCAAGTTTTTCAAGACTTGAATAATTTCAGTGGTGTACTGGAGATAGTCAGTGCAGTAAATTCAGTGTCAGTGTACAGACTAGACCATACCTTTGAGGTAAGTTTTAGGCTTAAATATTTCATCCTTTTGGGGAAAGATAAAATGAATATCAAAGAGATTGCTCCTACTGCCTGTCTTTTTGGTACCAGGGATTGAACTTAGGGGCACTCAACTACTGAACAACACCCCCAGCCCTTTTTATTTTTTATTTTGAGACAGGGTCACATTACGTTGCTTACAACCTCATTAAGTTGCTGAGGCTCGCCTCAAACTTCTGATTCTCCTGCCTCACCCTCCCAAGTACCTAGGATTACAACCACTCCTGGCTTGAATTTATCTTTGAATGAATCCATATTTTCCACTTAAATATAGAAATTTAAAGGTATTTTTAAAAATATATCAATATATACTAGTAAGTTTAGGATTTGTCAAAGAATATAGGACCTGTACCTCTTTTTAATGTGCTTAACCTAAATATAATAAAGTTTCACATGAATTTCTTCAATGGCACTTTGATAGTCTCCCATAAATGACAAATGATATTAAATATAATCACACAAATAACTTTTTTAAAAAATTTATTTGTTCTAATCAATTATACATGACAGCAGAATGTTCTTTGATTCATTGTACACAAATGTAGCACAATTTTTCATTTCTGGTTGTACACAGAGTAGGATCACACCATTCGTGCAATCATACATGTACCTAGGGTAATGATGATCATCTCATTCTACCATCTTTTCTATTCCCATGCCCCTTCCCCTTTGGCCAATCCAAACTTCCTCCACTCAACCCATCCCCCTGTCCCCATTATGGATTAGTGTCCACTTATCAAAGTAAACAATCGACCTTTGGTTTTGGGGATTGGCTTACTTCGATTAGCATGGTATTCTCTAACTCCATGCATTTACCTGCAAATGCCATAATTTTATTCTCTTTTACTGCTGAGTAATATTCCATTGTGTATATATACCACAGTTTCTTGATCCATTCATCTATTGAAGGGCATCTAGTTTGGTTCTACAGTTTAGCTGTTGTGAATTGTGGTGCTATAAACATTGATGTGGCTTTGTCCCAATACTATGCTGTTTTTAAGTCCTTTGGGAATAGACCGAGGAGTGGGATAGCTGTGTCAAAATGGTGATTCCGTTCTAAGTTTTCTGAGGAATCTCCATACTGTTTTCCAGATTGGCTGTACCAATTGCAGTCCTACCAGCAATGTATGAATGTGCCTTTTCCTCTACATCCTTGCCAACACTAATTTTTGCATGTTTTCTTGATAACTACTCTTCTGACTAGAGTGAAATGAAATCCTAGAGTTGTTTTAATTTGCATTTCTCTGATTATTAGAGATGTTGAACGTTTTTTCATGTTTGTTGATAGATTGTGTATCTTCCTCTGAGAAGTGTCACCTTTAGATATAGTCAAAAAATAATATGGAAAGAACCCTTTCTAAAATTTTATCTTTTAAATTATAAAATAATGTGTTTAGTGTATAGAAAGATTTTATGTCTTTTAATAACAAAATTGAGATTATATTGTAAGTAGATTTTTGTAGCCTACATATTTTTCTCTTTAACACTTTGTTTTAGTTTGTTGTCAAAAACAAGATTGTTAATGCCTACATAGTTTTCTGTCTCACACATAAACCATAATTTATTCCATCATTCTGTTGTGGAACAATTAAGTTATTTTGGATTTTATTGTTGTGACAAATAATTTATCATAGACCACCCATATGTAGATGTATTTTTAAGAATATTATTATTTCCTGGGGCTGGGGATATGGCTCAAGTGGTAGCGCAATCGCCTGGCATGCGCAGGACATTGGATTCGATCCTCAGCACCACATAAAAATAAAAAAAAGATGTTGTGTCCACCGAAAACTAAAAAAAAATAATAATATTAAAACTCTCTCTCTCTCTCTCTCTCTCTCTCTCTCTTTCTTTAAAAAAAAGAATATGATTATTTCCTTAGAAGTTTCTAAAGATGGTACTTTTGCCAAGTGTTTTCTAGCAAAAAATATGATAAATGATTCTGGGTATTACTGTATTGAAAACTTTAAAGACTTTATCAGCCAAAAATAAAAATTCTCATTTTAAACTTGTGTTTTTAAAAAGTGGTGAGATGTTAGCTATTTTCAAATGCATTTATTGGCTACTAGTGATATTGGATATTTTAAAATGTATTTATTGGTCACTTTTATTTTTTTATGATTTATTTAATTCATGTCTTCTTTCATTTTTTTGGATGTTTGCATTTTTACTTATGGACTTTTTAATATATTAAAGATATGAAGACAGTCAAACTATATCTTTTCAGTGTCTCTTTATTTTGACTGCTTTTTAATTTAAACATTTTTATACTGCCTTGATATATAGACTCATAAATCAATCCAAATTTATGGGGTCTTCCTGTGTTTTTACTATGAAAGACTTTTTCTAAGTGAAAGCTAACAAGGTAAAAACTCAACTATATTAATATTGCCTTTGGGAATATAAATTTGTAAAACCTTTGTGGAAAGCAACCCAGCAATGTATGTTAAAATTTAAAGTACACATACTCTCAGACCCAGAATATTAAATAAATAAAATCTTAAAGAAATAAAAGCACCACAGTATAAAGTTATATGTATGAAGATATAGTTATTTTAGCATTATTTTAGTAGCAGAAAACTAGAAATATTCTTCTTTCCATCAGCAGAAGAATGATTAAATACATTATCTTATACCTATAACATGGAATATTGTTCTATAGAAAAAAATGATGTCATTTTTGTACATTATCTTGCAAGAATATATGTGATATTTGTGGGGAAAAAATCATAAGGAAGTTCTGAATGACTATAGTGTGATTCCATATTAGTACAACAAAACAGAACAAACCCTAAACCTCTAAGTGGAGTTGCATGAATATTAAGAATAGTGTGGAAAAATATGTCTTTCTTCATTAATTCTTTTAGTGGGTTGTGATTGGAGGGAGAAGAAGAAAAAATATTTTTATGTTTGAATTTTTCTATTTGGGTATTCACATTTTATTTACTTATGAATTTTATATATTAAAGAAATTAACTATCTGTTCAGATTAATTATTTCAACTCAGATATTGAAAAACTCTGAGGCACTTTATTCATTTTACAGGCTAAGCATTCATTTTAAAAACTATTGGACAACAGTATTTCTTTTTTACTTTTTTTTGAGAGAGAGAGAGAGAGAGAGAGAGAGAGAGAATTTTTAATATTTATTCATTTTATTTTTTAGTTCTCGGTGGACACAACATCTTTTGTTGGTATGTGGTGCTGAGGATCGAACCCGGGCCGCACGCATGCCAGGCGAGCACTCTACTGCTTGAGCCACATCCCCAGCCTGACAGTATTTCTATAATTATATATAAGGTATAAAGAATAAAAATATCTGTGTACCTAGCATTCAGTTTAAGAGCCCCTCCATTCTTTCACTGTAATGAATCTTAGGCTTTTAATTCTCTTGCTTTTATCTAACCTATATTGTTTTATTTTGCATGTTTCTTAATTTTATAATTCTTCAATGACTCTTAGCACTGTATTCCTAAGATTGATCCATGTTGTTTATAGCTATAGTTCATTCTTTTTCATAACTATATCATAATTATAGAAATCAGTTTACCAAAATTTAATCATTTTTTAATTAGTTAATAATCATTTGGAATTGTTATGAACAATATAGCTGTTAACATTCTTTATATATATCCTGATATACCCAAATATATTACTCTAAAAGTAGAATTTAGGATATAGATGTCTTCAACTTTACTAGATAATGCCAAGTTGTTCTCTCAAGTAATTGTACCAATTCACACTCCCATCAGAA